>NC_092336.1:220467500-220747500 GCF_046630445.1 Rutidosis leptorrhynchoides
GAGGTAATTTCTATAACATCATCGGAATCCTCATCGGGATCCGATTCATCGGAAAATTGGTAATCTTCCCAATATTTTGCTTCCTCGGCGGAAACACCATTGACCATTTTTAACTTTGGTCCGTTGGTTGAGGATTTTCTTTTATTTAATCGATTTACTGTATGTATCAATATTTCTTCCTCCAGAACCTCTTCTTCTTCCAGTTCCTCTTCTTCCGATTCCTCCTCTTCCGATTCCTCTTCTTCCGGTTCCTCCTCTTCCAGTTCCTCCTCTTCCAGTTCTTCTTCGGAAATTTGCCAATCTTCCCAAAATATATTCGACTCTTCATTATTAATAGGTGAGTCGATGGGATTTGTACTAGTGGTAGACATCTATCACACAATATCAAACATATTAAGAGGTTAATATATCACATAATATTTACATGTTAATAATATATAGTTTCCAACAAAAGTGTTAAGCAATCGTTTTTAAAGAAAACACGGTCGAAGTCCAGACTCACTAATGTATCCTAACAAACTCGATAAGACACACTAATGCAAATTTCTGGTTCTCTAAGACCAACGCTCTGATACCAACTGAAATGTCCCGTTCATATTGATTATAAACGTTTCATATTAATTGATTTCGTTGCGAGGTTTTGACCTCTATATGAGACGTTTTTCAAAGACTGCATTCATTTTTAAGACAAATCATAACCTTTATTTTATCGACAAGGTTAAAAGGACACCACCTAGATTATCAGAAATGATAATCTAAAAATATCACACTTACACACTACCAATACATGTTGGTTTACAATATTAATATGTTACAACAAAGTAAATCTCGAATACAGTTTTAAACAATATTATACAAGCATGCTGACACCATATCTTGTCCATATTTTAGCATGCAATAGCGGAAGCTCTTAATAATCACCTGAGAATAAACATGCTTTAAACGTCAACAAAAATGTTGGTGAGTTATAGGTTTAACCTATATATTTATCAAATCGTAATAATTGACCACAAGATTTCATATTTCAATATACATCCCATACATGGAGATAAAAATCATTCATATGGTGAACACCTGGTAACCGACATTAACAAGATACATATAAGAATATCCCCATCATTCCGGGACATCCATCGGACATGATATAAAACTCGAAGTACTAAAGCATCCGCTACAACAGATGGGGTTTGTTGGGCCCAATAGATCTATCGTTAGGATTCGCGTCAATTAGTAGACTGGTTTACTAATTCTTAGGTTACCAAGTAAAAGGGGCATATTCGGCTTCGATCATCAACCATAGAAAGTAGTTTCATGTACTTGTGTCTATTTTGTAAAACATTTATAAAGCTGCATGTATTCTCATCCCAAAAATATTAGATTTTAAAAGTGGGACTATAACTCACTTTCACAGGTTTTTACTTCGTCGGGAAGTAAGACTTGGCCACTGGTCGATTCACGAACCTATAACGAATAAGTACATATATATCAAAGTATGTTCAAAATATATTTACATCATTTTTAATACGTTTTAATATTTTTAAGTTTATTAAGTCAGCTGTCCTCGTTAGTAACCTACAACTAGTTGTCCACAGTTAGATGTACAGAAATAAATTGATATATATATATTATCTTGAATCAATCCACGACCCAGTGTATACACGTCTCAGGCTAGATCACAACTCAAAGTATATATATTTTGGAATCAACCTCAACCCTGTATAGCTAACTCCAACATTACTGCATATAGAGTGTCTATGGTTGTTCCAAATAATATATATACATGGGTCAATATGATATGTCAAAACATTTGCATACGTGTCTATGGTATCCCAAGATTACATAATATATTAGAATACATGTATAATACAATATGAGTTAGCTAGGATATGATTAATATAGATTTGTTACCAATTTTCGCGTAGTTACAACAAGCAAAAATATCCAATCTTGTTTTACCCATAACTTCTTCGTTTTAAATCCGTTTTGAGTGATTCAAGTTACTATGTTTTCATATTGAACTTAAGTTTATGAATCTAAATAGAAAAATTATAATTTTATAGTTAGAAATACAGATTACAAGTCATTTTTGTAAAGGTAGTCATTTTAGTCGAAAGAACGACGTCTAGATGACCATTTTGGAAAACATACTTCCACTTCGAGTTTAACCATGATTTTTGGATATAGTTTCATGTTCATACGAAAAATAATTTTACCATAAGAACAACTTTTAAATCAAAGTTTATCATAGTTTTTAATTAACTACCCCAAACAGCCTGCGGTGTTACTACGACGGCGTATATCCGGTTTTACTGTATTTTTCATGTTTTTAGGTTTTAAATCATTAAGTTAGCATATAATATAGATATAGAACATGTGTTTAGTTGATTTTAAAAGTCAAGTTAGAAGGATTAACTTTTGTTTGCGAACAAGTTTAGAATTAACTAAACTATGTTCTAGTGATTACAAGTTTAAACCTTCGAATAAGGTAGTTATATATATATATATATATATATATATATATATATATATATATATATATATATATATATATATATATATATATATATATATATATATATATATATATATATATATGAATTGAATGATGTTATGAACATCATTACTACCTCAGGTTTTGTGGATAAAACTACTGGAAATGAGAAAAATAGATCTAGCTTTAAAGGACCCTTGGATGGCTTGAAAGTTCTTGAAGCAAAATCATGACATAAAAACAAGTTCAAGTAAGATTTCTACTCGAAATAAGATTGTTAAAGTTATAGAAATTGAATCAAAGTTTGAATATGAGTATTACCTTATATTAGAAAGATATCTTACTGTAAATAAGAAAGATTTCTTGAGGTTGGATGATCACTCAAAGTGAATTTGCAAGATTGGAAGTAAGCTAGCAAACTTGGAAGTGTTGTTGGTGTATTTTTGAGTAGTTATTTTGTAACTTGGTTTATGTATGGATTTATGAACTAGATTAAGCTAGATTTTGATGAAGATGATGAAGAACACTTAGAACAATATAAGAACACTTGAGAGAGAGTAATTTGATTCAAGAAAATTGCAAAGTGAATGTGTTTTTGAGTACCATACTCCACGTGAATTAGGGGTTTCATATAGGCTCCATTAGTTTGTAATTTTGTGAGATATTTCATGCTAGATGTTAAATGATGGTTCCCACATGGTTAGGTGACTCACATTGGCTGCTAAGAGCTGATCATTGAAGTGTATATACCAATAGTAAATACATTTAGAAGCTGGGTATTGTACGAGTACGAATACGGGTGCATACGAGTAGAATTGTTGATGAAATTGAATGAGGATGTAATTGTAAGCATTTTTGTTAAGTAGAAATACTTTGATAAGTGTCTTGAAGTCATTCAAAAGTGTATGAATACATATTAAAACACTACATGTATATACATTTTAACTGAGTCGTTAAGTCATCGTTAGTCGTTACATGTAAGTTAACGATCTTGTTAAATGTTGTTAACTCATTATTTATTATATCAAATGAGATGTTAAATTATTATATTATCATGATAATATGATGTATTAATATATCTTAATATGATATATATACATTTAAATGTCGTTACAACGATAATCGTTACATATATGTCTCGTTTCGAAACCCTTAAGTTAGTAGTCTTGTTTTTATATATGTAGTTCATTGTTAATATACCTAATGATATGTTTACTTATCAATTATCATATTTAAACATAGTGTAACAATATCATAATATGATTCATATGTATTTAGTAAGACGTTGTTATAACGATAATCGTTATATATATAGTTTCGAGTTTCTTAATTCAATAAACTCATTTTTATATATATCACACATTGTTAATATACTTAGTGAGATACTTACTTATCATAATCTTATGTTAACCATATATATATATATATATATATATATATATATATATATATATATATATATATATATATATATATATATATATATATATATATATATATATATATATATATATCATGTAGTTTTTACGAATTTGTAACGTTCGTGAATCGCCGGTCAATTTGGGTGGTCAATTGTCTATATGAAACCTATTTCAATTAATCACGTCTTAACAAGTTTGATTGCTTAACATGTTAGAAACACTTAATCATGTAAATATCAATTTCATTTAATATATATATAAACATGGAAAAGTTCGGGTCACTACACCTATTCTGTTCCTGCAAGCCGAAACCACTGATTATCATCGAATCACCACCACAACAACTTAAAGTTATTTTGCTTCCATTGATGCTCCATGACTTCTACTACGGTTATGTTTTATTTTCTTCTGTTTGAAGTATTACAAAACATATAGTAATATAAGATGATGGAGAATACCCGTATTTAATCACCACAATCAACAAGGTATACTACCTGCTACTATTTTCTTATTCCTTTTCTGATTAAAGAACAGACTGCTGAAGAGGCCAATGTGAAGCAAGTCAAAAGAAAGTGGGAGGAAAACGGTGATAAGAATCACCAATACAACAACAACAGCAATTACAACAATAATCGCAACAATTATCCCAACAATCGCAACATCAATAGCAACTACAACAAACAGCCCAACAACAACAACAACAACAACAACAACAACAACAACAACAACAACTACAAAAATCATCTCAACAACAATAATAACCGCAACAACAACAACAATCAGAAGCAGCTATGCCAAAGGTGTGAAAAGTATCACTTGGGGTTCTGCACCAAATTTTGCAACAAGTGTAAAAGAAATGGTCATAGCGCGGCGAAGTGTGAGGTCTACGGACCAGGGGTTAATAGAACGAAAGGAACAAATGGTGTCGGAACGAGTAATGGCGGAGCAAGTAGTGTCGGAGCAAGTTATGCCAATGTAGTTTGTTATAAATGTGGAAAACCGGGGCACATTATTAGAAATTTCCCGAACCAGGAGAACACGAATGGACAAGGCCGCGGAAGAGTTTTCAATATTAATGCGGCAGAGGCACAGGAAGACCCGGAGCTTGTTACGGGTACGTTTCTTATTGACAATAAATCTGCTTACGTTTTATTTGATTCGGGTGCGGATAGAAGCTATATGAGTAGAGATTTTTGTGCTAAATTAAGTTGTCCATTGACGCCTTTGGATAGTAAATTTTTACTCGAATTAGCAAATGGTAAATTAATTTCAGCAGATAATATATGTCGGAATCGAGAAATTAAACTGGTTAGCGAAACATTTAAGATTGACTTGATACCAGTAGAGTTAGGGAGTTTTGATGTGATAATCGGTATGGACTAGTTGAAAGAAGTGAAAGCAGAGATCGTTTGTTACAAAAATGCAATTCGCATTATACGAGAAAAAGGAAAACCCTTAATGGTGTACGGAGAAAAGGGCAACACGAAGCTACATCTTATTAGTAATTTGAAGGCACAAAAACTAATAAGAAAAGGTTGCTATGCTGTTCGAGCACACGTCGAGAAAGTACAAACTGAAGAAAAGAGCATCAATGATGTTCCCGTCGCAAAAGAATTTCCCGATGTATTTCCGAAAGAATTACCGGGATTACCCCCACATCGATCCGTTGAATTTCATATAGATCTTGTACCAGGAGCTGCACCAATAGCTCGTGCTCCTTACAAACTCGCACCCAGCGAGATGAAAGAACTGCAAAGCCAATTACAAGAACTTTTAGAGCATGGTTTCATTCGACCAAGCACATCACCGTGGGGAGCTCCTATTTTGTTTGTCAAGAAGAAAGATGGTACATTCAGGTTGTGTATCGACTACCGAGAGTTGAACAAACTTACCATCAAGAACCGCTACCCACTACTGAGAATCGACGACTTATTTGATCAACTACAAGGCTCGTCTGTTTATTCAAAGATTGACTTACGTTCCGGGTATCATCAAATGCGGGTGAAAGAAGATGATATTCCAAAGACTGCTTTCAGAACACGTTACGGTCATTACGAGTTTATGGTCATGCCGTTTGGTTTAACTAATGCACCAGCTGTGTTCATGGACCTTATGAACCGAGTGTGTGGACCATACCTTGACAAGTTTGTCATTGTTTTCATTGATGACATACTTATTTACTCAAAGAATGACCAAGAACAGGGTGAACATTTGAGAAAGGTGTTAGAAGTATTGAGGAAGGAAGAATTGTACGCTAAATTTTCAAAGTGTGCATTTTGGTTGGAAGAAGTTCAATTCCTCGGTCACATAGTGAACAAAAAAGGTATTAAGGTGGATCCGGCAAAGATAAAAACTGTTGAAAAGTGGGAAACCCCGAAAACTCCGAAACACATATGCCAGTTTTTAGGACTAGCTGGTTACTACAGAAGGTTCATCCAAGACTTTTCCAGAATAGCAAAACCCTTGACTGCATTAACGCATAAAGGGAAGAAATTTGAATGGAAGGATGAACAAGAGAAAGCGTTTCAGTTATTGAAGAAAAAGCTAACTACGGCACCTATATTGTCATTGCCTGAAGGGAATGATGATTTTGTGATTTATTGTGACGCATCAAAGCAAGGTCTCGGTTGTGTATTAATGCAACGAACGAAGGTGATTGCTTATGCGTCTAGACAATTGAAGATTCACGAGCAAAATTATACGACGCATGATGTGGAATTAGGAGCCGTTGTTTTTGCATTAAACACTTGGAGGCACTACTTATATGGGGTCAAGAGTATTATATATACCGACCACAAAAGTCTTCAACACATATTTAATCAGAAACAACTGAATATGAGGCAGCGTAGGTGGATTGAATTGTTGAATGATTACGACTTTGAGATTCGTTACCACCCGGGGAAGGCAAATGTGGTAGCCGATGCCTTGAGCAGGAAGGACAGAGAACCCATTCGAGTAAAATCTATGAATATAATGATTCATAATAACCTTACTATTCAAATAAAGGAGGCGCAACAAGGAGTTTTAAAAGAAGGAAATTTAAAGGATGAAATACCCAAAGGATCGGAGCAGCATCTTAATATTCGTGAAGACGGAACCCGGTATAGGGCTGAAAGGATTTGGGTACTAAAATTTGGAGATATGAGAGAAATGGTACTTAGAGAAGCTCATAAAACCAGATACTCAATACATCCTGGAACGGGAAAGATGTACAAGGATCTCAAGAAACATTTTTGGTGGCTGGGTATGAAAGCCGATGTTGCTAAATACGTAGGAGAATGTTTGACGTGTTCTAAGGTCAAAACTGAGCATCAGAAACCATCAGGTCTACTTCAACAATCCGAAATCCCAGAATGGAAATGGGAAAACATTACCATGGATTTCATCACTAAATTGCCAAGGACTGCAAGTGGTTTTGATACTATTTGGGTAATAGTTGATCGTCTCACCAAATCAGCACACTTCCTGCCAATAAGAGAAGATGACAAGATGGAGAAGTTAGCACGACTGTATTTGAAGGAAGTCATCTCCAGACATGGAATACCAATCTCTATTATCTCTGATAGGGATGGCAGATTTATTTCAAGATTCTGGCAGACATTACAGCAAGCATTAGGAACTCGTCTAGACATGAGTACTGCCTATCATCCACAAACTGATGGACAGAGCGAAAGGACGATACAAACGCTTGAAGACATGCTACGAGCATGTGTTATTGATTTCGGAAACAGTTGGGATCGACATCTACCGTTAGCATAATTTTCCTACAACAACAGCTACCATTCAAGCATTGAGATGGCGCCGTTTGAAGCACTTTATGGTAGAAAGTGCAGGTCTCCGATTTGTTGGAGTGAAGTGGGGGATAGACAGATTACGGGTCCGGAGATTATACAAGAAACTACCGAGAAGATCATCCAAATTCAACAACGGTTGAAAACCGCCCAAAGTCGACAAAAGAGCTACACTGACATTAAAAGAAAAGATATAGAATTTGAAATTGGAGAGATGGTCATGCTTAAAGTTGCACCTTGGAAAGGCGTTGTTCGATTTGGTAAACGAGGGAAATTAAATCCAAGGTATATTGGACCATTCAAGATTATTGATCGTGTCGGACCAGTAGCTTACCGACTTGAGTTACCTCAACAACTCGCGGCTGTACATAACACTTTCCACGTCTCGAATTTGAAGAAATGTTTTGCTAAAGAAGATCTCACTATTCCGTTAGATGAAATCCAAATCAACGAAAAACTTCAATTCATCGAAGAACCCGTCGAAATAATGGATCGTGAGGTTAAAAGACTTAAGCAAAACAAGTTACCAATTGTTAAGGTTCGATGGAATGCTTGTAGAGGACTCGAGTTCACCTGGGAGCGTGAAGATCATATGAAGAAGAAATACCCGCATCTATTTCCAGAAGATTCGTCAACACCTTCAACAGCTTAAAATTTCGGGACGAAATTTATTTAACGGGTAGGTACTGTAGTGACCCGAACTTTTCCATGTTTATATATATTAATTGAGATTGATATTTACATGATTAAATGTTTCCAACATGTTAAGCAATCAAACTTGTTAAGACTTGATTAATTGAAATATGTTTCATATAGACAATTGACCACCCAAGTTGACCGGTGATTCACGAACGTTAAAACTTGTAAAAACTATATGATGACATATATATGGATATATATATAGTTAACATGATACTATGATAAGTAAACATATCATTAAGTATATTAACAATGAACTACATATGTAAAAACAAGACTACTAACTTAATGATTTTTTAAACAAGACATATATGTAACGATTATCGTTGTAAAGACATTTAATGTATATATATCATATCAAGAGATATTCATACATGATAATATCATGATAATATAATAATTTAAAATCTCATTTGATATTATAAACATTGGGTTAACAACATTTAACAAGATCGTTAACCTAAAGGTTTCAAAACAACACTTACATGTAACGACTAACGATAACTTAACGACTCAGTTAAAATGTATATACATGTAGCGTTTTAATATGTATTTATACACTTTTGAAAGACTTAAATACACTTATCAAAATACTTCTACTTAACAAAAATGCTTACAATTACATATTCGTTCAGTTTCATCAACAATTCTACTCGTATGCACCCGTATTCGTACTCGTACAATACACAGCTTTTAGATGTATGTACTATTGGTATATACACTCCAATGATCAGCTCTTAGCAGACCATGTGAGTCACCTAACACATGTGGGAACCATCATTTGGCAACTAGCATGAAATATCTCATAAAATTACAAAAATATGAGTAATCATTCATGACTTATTTACATGAAAACAAAATTACATATCCTTTATATCTAATCCATACACCAATGACCAAAAACACCTACAAACACTTTCATTCTTCAATTTTCTTCATCTAATTTATCTCTCTCAAGTTCTATCTTCAAGTTCTAAGTGTTCTTCATAAATTCTACAAATTCTAGTTACATAAAATCAAGAATACTTTCAAGTTTGCTAGCTCACTTTCAATCTTGTGAGGTGATCATCCAACCTCAAGAAATCTTTGTTTTTTACAGTAGGTTATCATTCTAATACAAGGTAATAATCATATTCAAACTTTGGTTCAATTTCTATAACTATAACAATCTTATTTCAAGTGATGATCTTACTTGAACTTGTTTTCGTGTCATGATTCTGCTTCAAGAACTTTCAAGCCATCCAAGATCCTTTGAAGCTAGATCATTTCTTGTCACTTCCAATAGGTTTACCTACTAAACTTGAGGTAGTAATGATGTTCATAACATCATTCGATTCATATATATAAAACTATCTTATTCGAAGGTTTAAACTCGTAATCACTAGAACGTAGTTTAGTTAATTCTAAACTTGTTCGCAAACAAAAGTTAATCCTTCTAACTTGACTTTTAAAATTAACTAAACACATGTTCTATATCTATATGATATGCTAACTTAATGATTTAAAACCTGGAAACACGAAAAACACCGTAAAATCGAATTTACGCCGTCGTAGTAACACCGCGGGCTGTTTTGGGTTAGTTAATTAAAAACTATGATAAACGTTGATTTAAAAGTTTTTATTCTGAGAAAATGATTTTTATTATGAACATGAAACTATATCCAAAAATTATGGTTAAACTCAAAGTGGAAGTATGTTTTCTAAAATGGTCATCTAGACGTCGTTCTTTCGACTGAAATGACTACCTTTACAAAAACGACTTGTAACTTAATTTTCCGACTATAAACCTATACTTTTTCTGTTTAGATTCATAAAATAGAGTTCAATATAAAACCATAGCAATTTGATTCACTCAAAACGGATTTAAAATGAAGAAGTTATGGGTAAAACAAGATTGGATAATTTTTCTCATTTTAGCTACGTGAAAATTGGTAACAAATCTATTCCAACCATAACTTAATCAACTTGTATTGTATATTATGTAATCTTGAGATACCATAGACACGTATACAATGTTTTGACCTATCATGTCGACACATCTATATATATTTCGGAACAACCATAGACACTCTATATGTGAATGTTGGAGTTAGCTATACAGGGTTGAGGTTGATTCCAAAATATATATAGTTTGAGTTGTGATCAATACTGAGATACGTATACACTGGGTCGTGGATTGATTCAAGATAATATTTATCGATTTATTTCTGTACATCTAACTGTGGACAACTAGTTGTAGGTTACTAACGAGGACAGCTGACTTAATAAACCTAAAACATCAAAATATATTAAAAGTGTTGTAAATATATTTTGAACATACTTTGATATATAGGTATATATTGTTATAGGTTCGTGAATCAATCAGTGGCCAAGTCTTACTTCCCGACGAAGTAAAAATCTGTGAAAGTGAGTTATAGTCCCACTTTTAAAATCTAATATTTTTGGGATGAGAATACATGCAGGTTTTATAAATGATTTACAAAATAGACACAAGTACGTGAAACTACATTCTATGGTTGAATTATCGAAATCGAATATGCCCCTTTTTATTAAGTCTGGTAATCTAAGAATTAGGGAACAGACACCCTAATTGACGCGAATCCTAAAGATAGATCTATTGGGCCTAACAAACCCCATCCAAAGTACCGGATGCTTTAGTACTTCAAAATTTATATCATATCCGAAGGGTGTCCCGGAATGATGGGGATATTCTTATATATGCATCTTGTTAATGTCGGTTACCAGGTGTTCACCATATGAATGATTTTTATCTCTATGTATGGGATGTGTATTGAAATATGAAATCTTGTGGTCTATTGTTACGATTTGATATATATAGGTTAAACCTATAACTCACCAACATTTTTGTTGACGTTTTAAGCATGTTTATTCTCAGGTGATTATTAAGAGCTTCCGCTGTTGCATACTTAAATAAGGACGAGATTTGGTGTCCATGCTTGTATGATATTGTGTAAAAACTGCATTCAAGAAACTTATTTTGTTGTAACATATTTGTATTGTAAACCATTATGTAATGGTCGTGTGTAAACAGGATATTTTAGATTATCATTATTTGATAATCTACGTAAAGCTTTTTAAACCTTTATTGATGAAATAAAGGTTATGGTTTGTTTTAAAATGAATGCAGTCTTTGAAAAACGTCTCATATAGAGGTCAAAACCTCGCAACGAAATCAATTAATATGGAACGTTTTTAATCAATAAGAACGGGACATTTCAGTCAAGATGCGGGTCAAGGTGTCGGGGGTCAACGGTTTACCAACCGGGATTTAATGGAAAAAATGCGAACTATGCAGATTTATAATGAGGAGACCCGAGCACGCTCGGAAAGTCAGATTGCATATGGCATTAGTGAGGTTGTGTATCATCACGATTGGCATCGACACAACATGGAGCTTGTTTCTCCTAATACCATCTTTACTCCTTATGGCACTCGTATTCCATGGACTCCGGAGTCGACAGGTCCTTATCGGGTGTATGATCGCACGACAGCTCAGGAAGTTTGGGAGGATATGGTCCGACAAAGAGGAGCAGGGTCTAGTTCTCAGCATGATGACGGTAACCAGGGAGGAGAGTCAGGTGGTGGAGGTCCTTATGGTGGGAAGTATGATGGATTTTATGGAGGTTATAACCCTTGGTGATTGGATGAGGTGGTGATCATGTGGTGACATGAAAAATTTTTTTTTTTTTTTATTATTTCGTTTTTTAGTTTTTATTTTGGATGACTGTAATCTTAATTAGGATGATGGTAATTGTTAGTCTTAAACTTAATACTTTGGATTTCAAATGGGGCGTTTCGGTACCGTGGTGGTGCCACCCCATTAGTTATGGTTGTGGTATGTATGTTTTCGTTTCAGGTTCCACGGTGGTTATGCTTTAATTTTTCAAAGTCTGGCATTACGTTCAGCACCTTACTTGATTATGATGTTTTGGTGATCGAGTGGATGCCGATGTTCTTATGCTGGCAGTAAGTTCAGCGCCATCGTGCACTGTGTTTCCGCGATCTACGGATCTAAAAAATCCGGGTTTTCTTTTCTTTTATTTTCCCTTTTTCACTATTTTGTCCTCTCAAATTTATTTTTCGTTATCTGATTTCATGTAAATGAGGGCATTACATGATTTTAAGTGTCGGGGGGGGGGGGGGGGGAAGGGGGGGGGGGATAAATTCTCGCGGATTTTGAAATGTTTGCATGTTTTAATTGCCTAGTGGTCAGAATTTTTAAAGGTTATAATTGAGATGTTTTACCCATGAGAGCGCCCGTAGTGATTAGGGGTTGATTTGGAATTTTTGGTTTTGGCCGGTGAGGTTTATTAGGTTTAAGCAAATTGTTGGTGGTTTGTTAATTATGAATGGACCTTTTTGACCATGACTTAGGAATTTTGAGTATATAAGTGCTTGAGGAAAGACAATTGATGAAAGGTGAAAGTTGAAAAGGGATAAATGTTGGATAAATTTGGCTAAAAATGTTAAAAATTCAATCTTATTTTATTTAGTTTAGTATTTGTTTCAAAAATGACAATGCAACTTATTTGTGTCAAGAAATGAAGAATAACGGTATTTAGGGCTTTAGGGTAAAATGCGAGAAAAATGGTTAAATTAGAGATTATGATATAAATAGCTTCATATTTTGTGTTTATGGCTTTTTGACTCTCTTAAAGAAGTGTTATACTCATAAGTGCTAGGTATGTAAGCTTGAAGAGGAAAAATCACAAATCTCTGACTCCAATGGACCCTTTAAGGGGTGGCTGTTGCTGACTATGGTGTGAATGGTATTGCTTTATGTCATGAGTTAAAGACTTCCTATAACAAATCATTCATCATCATCGATCACATCATTATCCATCCGCTACATCATACATTGCGGGTTCTACAAAGTCACAAATCGAAGACGAGAAAGACATTCAAAGAGAGTATTATTGTAGCAAAAAAAAAATGTTTATGAGATCCGAGCTTAAGTAGTAGTTTCTAAGACTCGAGCTGATAGATCTTTTGGGGTGCTAGATCACCTAACCACCTAAGACCTTTTTCCGGTTTGGGATCGGTTGGTTGAAGGTTCGCTACACGGGTCAAGGACGTTACTATCTCAAGGCAAGGTGATCATCTTTAGGTAGTTTTGGTTGTAAGTACTCGTCTCATACTTAAGCAGCAGTGATCACCTTTGGCTCATGATGTGGGAAATACCTAGTAAGACTAGACCTTGGGAAGAGTTACCTTTGCGGGGTACTTTGGATAAGAGAGATGTGACCAGTATGTGGATAGCTTGCATATTTAGAAATTATAAGCATGAAATGGAATCAAGAGAGTTAAAAAGTTAAAACAGATTTCCCTACATAAACACAGGTATGAATCTATTTATAACTGGATCTCTGATTAAATTGTGAAGTATTGGTATTTGCAATAGTACCTTAAATATTGTTAGTAGGCTATCTTGATGCGAATAAGAGTCATGTTACAAATACTAAACCTTATAACATAAGATTGTTTTTACCATTTGTAATCGTGTTACACCAATTGTTATCCAAGTTATACCTACCTCATTAAACAAACATAGTTGTAGAAACAACCCGAAAATGTGTGTTTCTTTTGACACGATGTGTAGGAAGTTGAATGTTTATTGGTGATTAGTTATTGAGGTTGGAAAGTTAAGTCTTAAGGGTTGATTGATGCAAAGAAAAAAAGGATATTGAAAGCCTAGTAATGTGATTTTTTTTAGGGAAGCTAAGTGAAAAGAATTTAGGCTTTGAGATGAAAGGTTTGTGTTAAGAAGTAAAGTTGTGGAAACTTTTAAAGTTTGAGTTCTCAACCCAAATTGTCTTTACATCTCAATTCATGACCTAGGAAAAAAATGTTTTATGAAAATTTGTTTGCGATAATGGCCACTTAGGATATTGTTTTTGAAATGTGTTTGAATGAAAATGGGGGGGAAAAGGGGGGTGCGTTTGATGGTTTGTATGTTGTTTTTATAAGTGACAGGAATGTGAGGAATTGTTTTGTGAGGAAATAAGCTTAATCGTGAAAAGATGAAGAGTACGAGAGCTTGTGGAGGATTGACTTGAAGGCTTGAATCTTGCGGAAATTTGTTGAAGATTATACGTACAGTTATTGGTTCGAGATTGACTTGCTTGAGGACAAGCAAGGTTCAAGTTTTTGGGCGTTATCTTGTTCCATTTATTGGTATTTTGAAGACTTTGAATAAGATATTGAGTTATTTGAGTTTAAAATGAAGAAAATGTCAAGATATGGTTCGTTGGCTCATTATTGTTGATTTTATTGAAGATATAGCCAAAACGAAGTTAGAGTTGAAGATAAACGTGCCTCGGGTGAAAAAATCAGTTTCCATCGCTTCAGGATAAGGTTTGTCGCGTTTTGGTCGTCGTGATACGTGATGAAGTGCATCAGAACGCGATATGGAAAAGGGGTGAAACTGATCAATCTGTCGCGTCTAAGGGCATTGTATCGCGTCCTGGGTTGTCGCGTTTCGCGATGGGTTGTCGCGGATCGCGACTCGTGTCGGTTTCAGCTGTTTTCCCTGCTTCTATAAATACTCGATTTTTACCCCAATTTAGGGCATGCAGTTTTATTTTACGAATTTTCTTTCACAGCAGCTACTATTACGAATTTTATAGTTTTTCTACATTATTTTACAAGGGTTTAACTTAGTACATCAAATTTGGTTAGTTTAATCTTTAAATTAACTTTTATTACTTTTATTAATTTGTTCCTTATTCAATTTAATGATTATGTTTAATTGTTCTTCTTATTTATTTGTTATTTGCTTTGTCATGAGTAGCTAAATTCTTAGTATCCACTTAGATGCATGAACCTAGGTGACGGATTGCGATCTTTTAGTTAAATACAATTAATTTTAATTACACAACTTTATGTCTAACTAAGATCCATTGTTATTAAAGCTTGTTGATTGTTAGATCACGGAAGTTATTGATTAACTAACGACAGTTAAATTGATTAATAGCTTTTACTAGATTATTGAACGTGAATAATTTAGGAATACGTGAGATTTTATGAGGGACACCGATAATAAAATTAATCGTATAGTGGTTGAGCTTGAAATTAGTTGCAATAATTGTGAGGTTGTAAGGGACACCAAACCAACCTAAGTTAGATTATAATCTTGAGTAATATCATTGTGAATTGGTTAGTAACTCTAGGTTAATGACAGTTATACTTAGGTTGCTAGTCTTAAACTGTAGGAATCGACAGATAAATACAGTGTCACATCATTGTAATTGTTTACTTAACGAGTTTAACCGAGCAATCCTAGCCTAGGGAATTGTAGCTAAGTGGATACCTTTGTTTCTTATTGAGTTAAGTTTAATTTACTTTCGCGTTTAATCAGTTTTACAACAAAACTCCCCTTTTAAATCTTAGAATAATTAATAGTTCAAGTTTTCAATTACCTGCTCTCTGTGGAACGAATTGGTCAAATACTTGTTTAATTACTACACAAACTGGTTATAGTTGCCTGTATTGTGTGATAATCGATAGGTATTTAGCTAATAATTTAGAGTACGGAATTACACATCACTAAGTTAAATCCTAAGTCATAACACTTGAATCTTTACTTTAATGAAACCATAAGTTATGAAACTTAGATTCTCATCTTGTAAAGTGTATGTAAGCTTACAAGCTCTTGTTTACAACAAAATAAGAAGACCATAAGCTATAGAAACTTAGATCTATCAAAAGTATATGAAGTTGTAACTAAAAAGCTAAACTTCCATGTTCTTGAACTTACAAAGTTAACTTTAGTTCAAGAAAAATGAGATCAAGACTAACTAGTAGTTCTTGACCAACAAAGCCATAATCACGAATTCAAAGTGCAAGGAAATGAAGTAATAAACTAAATAAACAAGTAATAAGTTCATGGTTGTTCATACTTTTAAAGATTCAAGCCAAGGCTTTGATCTTTAAGAAAGTAAACCTTAAGTTTACAACATGAACTCAAGTATGATTATAAACCCATGAACTTTAAATCTTTTAAAACATTAAGTGTAGAACCATAACTAGAAAGTTTAGGTTCTTGTATGTTCTTGTATGAACAAGATGATATGAAGAACAAACTAGAGAGTTTGATTCTTAATAACTAGTAAGTAACAACAACAACAAAGAACAAGTAACAAAACAAGTGAATGATGATGATGTTCATGTGTTTATGAATCGGTTTTAAGAAAAGAAAAAGAAGAAGAAAAACCTTGAAAGAAACTCACAAATTGGAGAGAAAACTTGAGAGAAAATGGAAGTATTTTGTGTGTGTGTGTGAAGTGAATGAAGTATACAAGAGAATACTAGTAGATAAGTGATGTTATGCGAGGTGTATATAAAATAGCTTATATTTTACTAGGAAAAACTATTAAATACGATACAATTTTACACAAGATATTTATTTATTTATAGAATGGATATACTTAAACCTTGCTACAACACTTATAGGCAGTGTACCTAATCGTACAGTAGTGTAGTTTTTAGTAAGTCCGGTTCGTTCCACAGGGAAATCTTTAAACAAAGCTCAACGCTATATAAAAATACAAACATATATATAAGTAATATTATTATTATAAAGGGGGGTTTTTACCGTTTAATGACCGGTTTGTCAATTTTAAAACTTTAGTCGCAGTTAAAACCTAATGTAAAATATTAAATAAATAAAAGACTTAAATTAAAACTTAAAGTAAATAACGATAATGAAATTGCGAATAATAAAAGTGCGATAAAATAAACTTGCGATAATTAAAAAGTATGATAATTAAAAGTAAGATTAAATAACAATAAATAAAAGTGCGATAATTAGAAGTGCAATTAAATATAAAATAAAGGAAATTAAATATGAAATAAAAGAATTATGCTTATTTAAACTTCCGTAATCATGATGTTCGACGTGTTGATTTTAGTTTTATGCCCATGGGTTAATTGTCCTTTGTCCTGGATTATTTAATCTGTCCATCTGGTTTTTGTCCATAACAGTCCATCAGTCATAAATATAAAGTGCGAGTGTCCTCGTCAAATTATTATTATACCCGAAGTTAAATATTCCAACTAATTGGGGATTCGAATTGTAACAAGGTTTTAATACTTTGTTTAATGAATACACCAGGTTATCGACTGCGTGTAAACCAAGGTTTTACTACTTTGTTAACAATTACACCAATTACCCTTGAATGTAATTTCACCCCTGTTTTAATTATTCTAGTGGCTATTAATCCATTCCCGTTTCCGGTTAAATGAACGATTATTCGTACATATAAATACCCCGCCCATCGTGTCCGATTGAGTGTATATGGTAATTTATAGGGACGCCCAATTGTAAATCTTTATATTAACATTAACAAACTTTCATTTAGTTAAAAAAATATAAAGCCCATTAATAGCCCATAGTCTAATTTCCCCAAGTGTCGTTCTTTTGTCCAAACCCCAATTATGGTACAAAGCCCAATTACCCAATTTTAGTAATTAGCCCAACATCATGATTACTTCGTTTTAAATAAGCATAATAATAACTTAGCTACGAGACATTAATATAAAAAGGTTGAACATAACTTACAATGATTAAAAATAGCGTAGCGTTACACGGACAGAATTTCGACTTACACCCTTACAACATTCGCTAACATACCCTTATTATTAGAATTAAAATTAAAATTAAAATTAAAATATAAATTATATATATATATTTTACGTATATATGAGAGAAGAGAGATTGATATATTGTCAATTTTGCGATCAGAATTCGTTTGCTTTTATAGGGATTTTTGACTTTTGGGGCTCCGCGACTCGCGGTGAAATCCTCTTTAAACTCCGCGAGTCGCGGAGAATGAATTTACAGCTCACACCCTTGGAGTCTTTCTCTGCCGACGGTTTTTTAATATATATATAATATATATATAATTAATATAATTAATTATATATTATATTATATTTATATACATAGTTAACTTGTAATTTTTAGTCCGTTGCGTCGAGCGTTAAGAGTTGACTCTGGTCCCGGTTCTGGATTTTCGAACGTCCTTGCGTAAAATTTAATATCTTGTACTTTGCATTTTGAATCTTGTACTCTTATAATTTCGAGACGTTTCTTATCAATAATTGGAACCTTTTTGATTGTCTTTTGTACTTTTGAGCTTTTTGGTCGTTTGCGTCTTTAATTCGTCGAATCTGTCTTTTGTCTTCACCTTTTATTATTTAAACGAATATCACTTGTAAATAGAACAATTGCAACTAAAAGCTTGTCTTTCTTGAGGAATAATGCTATGAAATATATGTTCGTTTTTAGCATTATCAAATATTCCCACACTTGAGCGTTGCTTGTCCTCAAGCAATATTGTCTTGAAATACTAGAATCACTTCTTTATTCTTCACACTTTGTACATCAGTGATTTTCTATACGGCGGTATAAACAATGGTAGTAACGATATGGTTTACAGTCCCACATGACTATAAAAATTTAGATCCATTAAGGAAATTGGATCTTTATGAAAACATTTGATCTTTTGAAAATTAAATCTAGTTTTTACCCTAGATAAGTTTTCCGGGATAACCCTTTACCGGTGTTTGCAAAATATTTTTGTGGGTTTGGTGGGTTTCAGATTTGAAAATTTTAGCTCAAAACTTGCGGTTTTGTGTCACCCACTTGCTAACCTTGTATTTGGAAAGCAACACGTCCAGTTTACTTGTCCCGTATATTACCTTTCGGTAAACTACCGTCCGGTTGTAAAGGAAAGCGTTGAACAAGCAACTGTTAAGGCAATGTCCCCTGACATGCTTTTAATTATGGTCTATAACGTGTCGGACGCAATTACTATCCTTGGTAGGAGCAATAGTAAAGCTCACCCTTATAATTTTTCGGTCTGGCACAAGGTCCTGTCTTTGACCATGCTATGCAACCACCGTTCTTACGGTTGACACCCGATTTAGTTCAGGTGACCTAATGAATTCCAGGTGAATTCCTAGGATTTTACGTTCAATGGTAATGAACGCATTGAAAATAGGGTTTTCAGAAAACAAATCGGTTTGTAATTTTGATCAAAATATTTTCTCGTTCAAGCTCGAGTTTAGATATCATTGAATTCCATGAGTTTGTAATTCTCAATCTTTAAGGTCAATCTCTAGGATTGAGTAATATCAGTCTTAAAAGCTGATTTTTAATCTTTAAGGAGATTATCCTTTCTGGGGATCTGATTCATTAGTCTTATCCAGCTAATTTGCATGGTGCCCCCCCCATTTTACAAGATAAATCCTTCTCATGGTTAGGATAAATCTGACCACTTGGCGACCCTGTTTAATGCTGAGGTCCGTGGATTTCCTGCTGATTTTAGTGATGACTTTTCTAGATTTTTCGTCAACCTACAGCTGGTCTGGACGACAACTTCATGACCTAAATCAAGAAGCGCGTGTCTTTTTCGGAAGACTTTACTTCCTTTTAATGATGAAATTGATTCATCATGTAGATCCATCTCTTCTTTTCTTTCATCGGGTAAAAATAGTTTAGTTTAGTCCAAAGCAAAAGTATTTTCAGTTATTTGTTACAGATATATGTGACATATGTTTAAGATAACTTGGTAAATTTTCCCACACTTGGCTTTTATTTTCCTTTTTATCGTCCTCTATTCCATTTTAAATGAATTTTAACATTTTAGTTTGTTTCTTAATTTATGTCCTTTCCGAGGTAACAATAATTTCGGTGTTAAAACCTAGTTTTATCGTTCATAAATATGTAAAAACATGATTTTGAATTCATTTAATTGAAAATTTTGAAAATTTTTACTAGAATTGGGTAGTCAGTATATAAGACCAGGGCTGTTCTTTATTATCAGAGAGCACTAGATTCTAATACAACTACTGCTTTACTAGTATTTTTAATGGTAACCAAGTGTATAAAATAAAAATTTTAAAATCCGAAAGAATTTAACCCCTTTCCACACTTAAGATCTTGCAATGCCCTCATTTGCAAGAAATCAGTAACAATTTAAATTATTGAGGGTGATTTGTGTGAAAATGATTAAATTTTACCAAAGTTTCCAAATATATTGGCGTTTATTTGCTGAATGATAAATGGTGCACATCATTTGTTCATTCCGTCTTGTTGTTATTTCACATATATTTTGCATCTTGTCGTCAAAATTAGTTGCTTTTGCTGAACTTAATGCCAGTCTTTGAAAATGCGTTGTTTTACCCTGTTGTGTACATAAGATAAACTGCAAACATATATACATATTTTTGAAGTTTGGTATATTACCCCACATTCAAAAATTATTAAAATCTAAGAATAAAAGTTAGATAATTATAAAAATGATTACAATATTAACAAAAGTATTAAACGTATCAATAATTACAAATTACAAAATAAAAATAATAAGTAAACTAAGGATGATATTGGTACCAATAGGGGTTCCAGGCATAACCATAGGTGCTATAGAATGCTTCGGCAGGGTCATACGTAGGATATGGTAGCTGCATCTCTATAGACCAAGGAGGGAAGATGGGTTTCGGTGTAGGAATATAGTTTCTACCTATATGTTGGCAATGAGCTATGATTTGGTTCTGATGAACTTGCCAATCTTCAAATGCTCTCTGTCTAGCATTTTCGTATTCCTGAGAAGCTATAAACCTATGCATTTCTTGCATCTCATTCCCCCCTCCTACATTACCTTGCTGCTGGTTTCTCTCCACCTGTGGATGTCTACCATGGTATCGTACTGCGGCGTTATTTCGCCTCTTCAAAACTTTCGCACCATGGTATACATTTAAACCTATAGTATCGCGGGGTTCCGGCTCTTCTAGTAATAATTCCCCCCGACTTATATCCACACCGAGATATTCACCAATCAAAGTAATAAAAATACCACCTCCTATTATGCTATGTGGTCGCATCCCCCGAACCATAGCTGATAAATAATAACCCACACAATATGGTATACTTACAGCGCTTTGTGGGTCTCGAATACACATATGGTAAAACAAATCTTGTTCATTTACCTTTTCTTTGTTTTTACCCCTTTGTGTAATCGAATTAGCTAAAAACCTATGTATCACTCTTAATTCGGCTCTATCTATATCCAAATAAGAGTAATTTCCCCCTTTGAAACGGTGATGGCTTGTCATTTGACTCCACACACCGTGTGTATCAAAATTTTCATCTATCTTTCTACCATTTAGTATCAATCCTCTACAATCGGCATACGCTAACTCCTCAGGCGTATATATACGTAAAGCCTGAGCCATGTCTAGTAAAGACATGTGGCGCATCGAACCGCCTAACAAAAATCTAATAAAAGAACGATCGGTTAAACTAGCTACCCGATCATTCAACTCTATACTACATAACAATTCTTCACACCATACTTTATATACAGGTCTACGTATGGTGAATAAACGTACCCAGTCATTAAAAGAATAATTACCATACCTCTGTACGAGTAATTCCCTAATTGGCCCGGCCAATTCTACAGCTTCTAAGGGTCCCCATTCTATGACCCTTGGTACCTCAACAACCTTAGAATGAAGAGTATGCAAACCCCTTTGATATTTTGGATAATCTATCCAAAGTCTGTCAAATCTCAGGTTCGGGTGCAACTCTTCCAAGTGCATATCGGAAAAGGTCATGACTGGATGAGGTATATCCTGCTTGTAGTAGTTATCCACCTCCTGTTGTTCCAAATTCTCAGCAGGAGCATTGCGGGCTTGGGATGAAGATTCACCCCTTTCATTCTGCAAAACACATCAAACACAATTTTTGTGCATCCAAATATGCATTAGTGTCAGCAAAATCATCAATCAAAATAATTACAATGACATTATCAATTTATATCAAACTTAAGCTCATTTTCATATTTTTATCAAATCTACACTTTTTCAAATAAGCATATACGAAAATGTTCGCCAAGTTCATAAGCATTCAACTCAAATAACATGTCAAAATAATCATTACTAGCAATTAAACAAGTCTCAAATGGCATTATCTTTCAAAAATCAAGTTCATGAATTTTAGACTTGAAAAAGTCCACTTTAATTCTCAAAATCATGTTTAGGCTCAAAGTTTGGATCATTTAACTACCTAGACATGTTACACTACTCAATTTAGCAACAATTCATGACAAAAATCGGCCATAACCTGTTTATATCAAAAAGCCTCAAATTTGCTCAAGAACACAAACCCTAGATTACTCAAAATTTGAAGTTTAAGGCTTCTAATCATGTTTAACAGCATCAATCTAGGTTATACAAGCATAATACATAAACAATTTAAGCCTAATTACACTAAAAAGCATCAAAATCAAATTGGGGAAAAAATTGCTCAAGAACATCAAATTTCGAATTAAATGGTGTTTAGGTGTAGAAATTTACCGTTTTTCTTGAGTAATTCTTAGATAGCATCCTTCTCAACATGATTTTAGTAAAAAATTTGGTGATTAACGGTTAAAAATTGTGATTTTTGGGGTGTTTTTGGGTGGTTTTTCGGGGTTTTTTCGCAGTATTTTTGGGTGTGGAGTGTGAAACTGAGCTGTTGCAGCTCTTATTTTTTTTTCTGTAATCCGGTCCTCCCGCGAGTCGCGGGGATTTACCCTCCAAACTCCGCGAGTCGCGGAGTTTGGTATTTTTTTTTTTAATCATTAACTTATTAAAACAATTAAGTAATTAATTTTAAAATTTTGTTTCCCTTGTTATTTAGGACGAGGTCGTTTCGGATCGATGTCCTAGTCCGTCCTTCGACAAAATTTTAAAATTTGTCTTTTTGTAGCGATTGTTTTAAAAGCTAAGATTTTTGGGTTTTTTCAATGTTTTTGGCATACTTTAATTCAATAAGATTAAAAATAATGATATTAAAAGTTCTCGTCCCTCCCTCGGGTAAAGCAATTTCGGTTCAAAGACCTAGTCTTCAACTTACGACGAATTTTAAAAATCATATTTTTAACTTAATGAGATAGAGTAAATTTTTGTTTTTAAATTCAGACAACTTAAATATAAAATTCAAAATTAATATTAAAAATTCACACCAAACTTAAAATTTGAAATGCATAAAATTAAAAATTTATATTTTAAAAATTCACACCAAACTTAATTTAAAAATTCATAAATTCATATCAAACTTATATTAATTTTTCAAATATTTACAATTTTTAAATATATTGTTTTTACAAAATTTACAATATTAATTTAAGATTTAAATATTAATTTTAAAAACATGGTAAAAATAAATTTAAAAATCTTTTTGTCTTTTTATCCCACTTTAATTAATCAAATATTATCAAAAATATGCGCCCCTCTTTTCGGTAAAGTAATTTCGGTTCCAAGACCTAATTTAACTCATGACGAATTTTTGAAATATTTTGGGTTGATTGATTAAAGATATTTATACCTTAAGAATAAACGTTAAATTTCGCAGTGATGTAATAAATTTTTGAATGATATCAATAATTTCGGTCGCCAAACCTAATTTTATTCAATATCAATTTAATACTTTTTAGCGAACAAATTAGCGTTTATTATCAAAAAGTTAAAAATAAAAATAAAAATAAAAACTGTACAGACATACCTGTGAAATAGATTTCTTAGTTATATGATCTATCCCATTCATAAGATAGTCGGTTTAATTGGTTTTCCATGGCTACATAGGCGTAACCTCGAGCATTCAGTATCTTTTCTTCTAAACATATGAACGGTCCGTCTCTGCATAAAGTAACAAATTCGGTATTTGAATAGGTTTGATTATTTGAACATTTACCTCCATGTGACCATTTTCCGCATTTGTGACATCGTTCTAGGTGTCGTGCTCTTCTTTTCGCTGCGGATTTTGATTTTCCTTTACCAAATTGTAACTTATTATCTTCGCATCTGGATTCTTTTCTAACTCCGTCCATTCTTTCTCTGATTACTGATACTATTTCACTCGGTAGTATGTCATTATTACGTTTAGTGATCAAAGCGTGTAGCATTAGACCATGGTTTAGTTCACAGGCAGTCTTCATTTTGTAAAAACCTAAAAAAAATAAAAATTCAGAATGGGGGGAGAAGACTAGTTCTTTAGGGTCTGCTAGGGAAAGACCATTCGGGTTCCATTTTCGAGAACTACACGAAAACAGACAATCTAACTCTAACAGAAATACATATTATCCTTTAAAGACTTGATTCTCCCCACACTTAGTTAGCTGTGGTGTCGAAATTGTGATTAACTTCGTTGTCGACTTCCATCGGACCATGTATGTAATGTTTAACTCTGTGACCATTAACTTTAAATTCAATCCCATTTGAATTTATTAATTCTATCGTTCCGTATGGGAAAACTCTTTTGACTATGAATGGTCCAGACCATCTTGATTTCAATTTTCCAGGAAATAGCTTGAATCGTGAATTGAAAAGAAGAACTCTGTCTCCTTCTTTAAATTCTTTTGAACTTCTGATTCTTTTATCATGCCATTTCTTCGTTCTTTCTTTATAGATTAACGAATTTTCGTATGCTTCATGTCTTAATTCTTCTAATTCGTTTAGTTGACTTAATCGTAGACGTCCAGCTTCATGTAAATCAAGATTACATGTCTTCAAAGCCCAAAATGCTTTGTGTTCAATTTCTACTGGAAGATGACATACTTTTCCATAAACAAGTCTAAAAGGTGTGGTTCCAATTGGAGTTTTGTAGGCTGTTCTAAAAGCCCAGAGTGCATCCTCCAATTCAATGGACCATTCCTTCGGATTTGATCCTACGGTTTTCTCTAGAATACGTTTTAAAGCTCGGTTGGTATTTTCAACTTGTCCACTTGTTTGTGGATGATATGCGGTGGAGATTTTATGAGTTACTCCATATCTTTTAAGAACTTTCTCAAGTTGATTATTGCAGAAATGAGTACCCCGATCACTTATTAAAGCTTTCGGTGTTCCAAACCTTGCAAAAAGACGTTTTAAAAAGTTGACTACAACTCGTGCATCGTTAGTTGGGAGAGCTTGTGCTTCCGCCCATTTAGATACATAATCAATGGCTACGAGTATATATAGATTATTATTAGATTTTGAAAATGGACCCATAAAGTCAATACCCCAAATGTCAAATACTTCACATACTTGGATGACATTTTGTGGCATTTCATCACGTTGACTTATTTTTCCGGCCCTTTGACATGCATCACAGGATTTGCAAAGAAGGTGTGCGTCTTTGTAAATTGTAGGCCAATAGAATCCAGCTTCATAAACTTTTCTTGCTGTTAGTTGAGGCCCATAATGCCCTCCTGTTGGTCCTGTGTGACAATGGTTTAATATTTTACTAGCTTCATCTCCAAATACACATCGGCGTATTATTCCATCGGGACAACTTTTAAACAGATGTGGATCTTCCCAAAAATAGTGTTTTATATCACTGAAGAATTTCTTTCGTTTTTGGTACGATAATCCTTTTTCAAGGAATCCACAAACTAAGTAGTTTGCATAGTCTGTAAACCATGGGATTTCTTTATAATCTATCTTCAATAGATATTCATCAGGAAAGTTGTCTTGTATGGCCGATTCATTTAGAACTTCTAATTCGGGATTTTCAAGACGAGAAAGATGATCAGCGGCGAGATTTTCTGCTCCTCTTTTATCTCGGATTTCAATATCAAACTCTTGTAAGAGTAAGATCCAACGGATTAATCTTGGTTTAGCATCTTGTTTTGAAAATAGGTATCTAAGAGCAGAATGGTCGGTATAGACCACCGTTTTTGCTAGAACGAGATATGATCGAAATTTTTCAAAAGCAAAGACAATAGCAAGGAGTTCTTTTTCAGTAGTTGTATAGTTCGTTTGTGCTCCTTGTAATGTCTTACTAGCATAACATATAGGTTGAAATCGTTTTTCAATCCTTTGTCCTAAAACGGCTCCCATTGCAAAATCACTTGCATCGCACATTAGTTCAAATGGTAGATTCCAATTTGGTGTTATCATGATCGGCGCATTAGTGAGTTTCTCTTTAAGAATATTAAAATATTTGATACACTCATCTGAAAAGATGAATGGCGCATCCTTTTCTAGGAGTTTATTCATAGGAGTGGCAATTTTAGAAAAATCTTTTATGAAACGTCGGTAAAAACCGGCATGCCCTAGAAAACTCCTAACTCCTCTAACATTGGTGGGATGTGGAAGTTTAGCAATTACATCTACTTTAGCTCTATCCACTTCAATTCCTTCTTTTGAAATTTTATGTCCAAGAACGATGCCTTCTTTAACCATGAAATGGCATTTCTCCCAATTAAGTACTAGATTTGATTTTTCGCATCTAATTAGCATTCGTTCCAGATTAACTAGACATGATTTAAATGTATCACCGAAGACTGAAAAGTCATCCATGAATACTTCCATGCATTCTTCTATCATGTCGTGAAAAATCGCCATCATACACCTTTGAAAGGTTGCAGGGGCGTTGCAAAGTCCAAATGGCATGCGTTTGTAAGCAAAAGTACCATAAGGGCACGTGAATGTGGTTTTCTCTTGGTCCTCGGGTGCTATTGGAATTTGAAAATATCCGGAAAATCCATCTAGAAAACAATAGTAACTATTTCCGGCTAATCTTTCCAACATTTGATCTATGAAAGGTAAGGGAAAGTGATCTTTTCTGGTGGCGTCATTTAATTTTCTATAATCAATACATACACGCCATCCTGTTACAGTCCTAGTAGGAATAAGCTCATTTTTCTCATTTGTAATGACAGTCATGCCACCCTTCTTAGGCACGCATTGAACTGGGCTTACCCATGGACTATCAGAAATTGAATATATCAAACCTGCATCTAGCAGTTTAATAATCTCTTTCTTAACTACATCTTGCATATTAGGATTTAGTCTTCGTTGGCGTTGCACATACGTTTTATGACCTTCTTCCATAAGGATTTTATGTGTGCAATACGAAGGACTTATTCCTTTAATATCATGAATCTTCCATGCAATGGCTGGTTTATGAGCTTTTAACACAGAAATGAGTTGTGATTTCTCATTTTTAGTAAGAGAAGACGATATTATTACAGGTAATTCAGATTCACCATGTAAATAAGCGTATTCCAAATGGTTTGGAAGTGGCTTTAACTCTAATTTCGGAGGTTCTTCTATCGATGATTTATATCGATATCTGTCTTCTTCTTTTAGCATTTGAATTTCTTCTGTTGTTGGTTCATATCCATTAGCTATAAGTGTAGCTAACATTTCAGCTTCATCAATTGGTTCATTACCTTCTCCTAAAGAACATTCTCCTGTTCCTTGTAATTCTAGAAATTCTTCTAATAATTCTGCATGTGCATCTATAGTTTGAATATAATAACATGTATCATCTGCAGATTGCGGTTGTTGCATTGCTCTATCAACTGAAAAGGTAACACTCTCATCCTCTATACTTAGGGTCAGTTTCTTACCGAACACGTCTATCATTGCTTTAGCCGTGTTTAAGAATGGTCTTCCTAATATGAGAGGAACTTGAGAATCTCCTTCCATGTCCAAAACAACAAAATCTACTGGAAATACTAAAGTACCAACTTTAACTAGCATGTTCTCCATTATCCCTCTAGGATATTTTATTGATCTATCGGCTAGTTGTATGCTTATTCTGGTTGGTTTCAATTCTCCAAGGTCTAGTTTAGCGTATAGTGAATACGGCATTAGATTTATACTAGCACCTAAGTCTGCCAATGCTTCTATTAAACTAAGACTACCCAGAAAACATGGAATTGTGAAACTTCCTGGATCAGATAGTTTTTCTGGTATCTTATTCAACAGTACTGCTGAACAATTAGCATTCATAGTAACAGCCGAGAGTTCTTCCATTTTCTTTCTATTTGAGATTAGATCTTTCAAGAATTTAGCATATCTTGGCATTCCTGAAATCACATCAATGAAAGGAAGATTTACATTTATCTGTTTAAACATATCCAAGAATTTGGATTGCTCGGCTTCAAGTTTCTCTTTCTTCATTTTACTCGGGTAAGGAAGTGGTGGTTGGTATGGTTTAACATAAGGTTTATCCTTAACTGTGTTATCTTCATTAATCTTTTCAACTACCGGTTCTTTTTCCTTATCTTGATCAGGTTGTGGTTCTTGTGGAGTAGGAATAGTTTCATCAGAAGTTACAGGTATTTCAGGTGGTTTAAGTGTTGTACCACTTCTTGTGGTAATAGCTTTAGCTGTTTCATTCCGGGGGTTAGCATTTGTATCGCTCGGTAAACTTCCCGGTTTTCTTTCACCTATTAACCTTGCTAGGTTACTTACTTCTTGTTCCAGATTTTGAATAGAAGCTTGTTGATTTCTAAATGCTTGAGCATTTTGTTCATTGGTTTGTTTTTGAGATGTGAAAAACTGCGTTTGAGTTTCAACTAGCTTTGTCATCATATCTTCTAAATTCGGCTTTTTATCATCGGTTTGTTGTGGTGGTTTGTTTTGAAAATTAGGTCTTTGCTGATTATAAGTATTATTGGATACTTGTTGATTGCTAGGACCTTGTTGGTTGTTGTATGGAATATTTCGGTTATAATTCTGGTTTTGATTGTAAATCGGTCTTGGCGGTTGATAATTATTCTGATAATTATTTCCAGGCCTTTGGTTTATGTATGAAATATTCTCTCTTTGTTCCATTGTTAATTCAATACTGAGACAATCTTTTGTCAAATGTGGTCCTCCACACTGCTCACAACTAATTCGTATTGAGTGAATATCTTTAGTCATCTTTTCCATTCGTCTCTCCACAGCATCTATCTTTGCGGAAATAGAATCTAAGTCATGGCTAGAATCGGCTCTAGCTGCTTTAGATGATCTAACGATATCTTTTTCTTGGTGCCACTCATGTGAGTGGGAAGCAGTGTTATCAATAATTTTGTAAGCATCAGTTTCGGTTTTCTTCATAATAGAACCACCAGCTGCTATATCTATGTCTTTCCTTGTAGTGATGTCGCATCCTTGGTAGAATATTTGTACTATTTGACAGGTGTCTAAACCATGTTGCGGACATCCTCTTAACAACTTTCCATATCTTGTCCACGCCTCATATAGAGTTTCATTTGGTTTCTGTGTGAACGTAACAATTTCTGCTTGAAGTCTTACGGCTTTAGATGCAGGAAAGAATTGTTTAAGAAATTTGTCAACTAAAACATCCCATGTATCAATCGCCCCTTCAGGTAACGATTCCAACCAATCTTTGGCTTCTCCCTTTAAAGTCCAGGGAAATAACATGATTTATATCTGTTCATCCTCCACTTCTCGGATTTTAAATAGTGTGCAGATCCTATTAAAGGTACGTAGATGTTCATTTGGATCTTCCTTCGGCGCACCACTAAATTGGCATTGATTAGTCACCATGTGTAGAATTTGTCCTTTGATTTCATAATCTGGCGCATTAATGTCTGGATGAGTAATTGCGTGACCTTGGCCAGTGCGTTTAGCTCTCATTCGGTCTTCCATACTTAAAGGTTCCAGATTTTCCATAATTGAATTTGTTGAATCGGTATCACTAGATGATTCTGATTTAATAGTTCGTTCCTCAACAATCTCTGTTTGAATGATTGGTGGTTCCGGAGGAAAGTTTAATGGTTCAGGATCTACGAACCGTTCCTGAATATTCTCCGGATTCTCAATTTTGAGGTCGGGTTCAAAAAATGGATTATCGGAAATTTGAACTGAAGTTCTTGGTCGACTGGATGACGATTCTAAAGAAAAATCAACGGCGGTTATATTTGCTAAATGTCTTGATCTAGTTACAGGTGGTGAACGTACAAAAGGTGATGAACGTCTTGCTCGGTGCATTCACTGAATATCCTATTAGTTTTTAAAAGGAAAGAAAAATTATAATAAGTTATCCAATTAATAGACTTTTCTGATTTTGCCCACGTTTCGAATAGCCAAAAGATGCAGCAGAGGGGCAGGATTCGTTTGGTCTCAATATAATTGAGGACTGTTTGGCTCCAATAACCCGGTCCACGTACAAATCCAACTATTACTACGAACCAGAAAATTTTGATGTCTATCAATTTAACCACTTAAAATAAATTTTCGTAATTTTAAGAAATTTAGATAAGAAGTAGAATAAAAATCTATGTCCTAAAACTAGAATAGCGAGAAATAAGAGAGAAAAAGAGTTCGTCGCAAAAGGTCGAAAAAGAAAAAAAATGGTTGAAAAATAAAAGGTGACGGAAAAATAAAAGAAACTTATAAAAACTTAAAAATACTTGACTAACCTAACCTTATTACTACAACTAACTTAAAATTATAATCGCAAATTGATATTACTAATTGGAATGATAATTGATACATAGTAAAAGGTCTAAAAATATTAAAGCTTACAGGAAAAACTAAATCCCAAATGGAAATAACTTAAAAAGAAACTAAAACTTAAAAAGGCGTCGCAAAATTCTAAAGCACCTAAATCTTAGTCTAAAGAAAAAGCACTTAAGGAATTCTACGGCAAAGCCTAAAAATCTAGGAGTAAAAATAACTATAGCAAAAACTAAGTTTAAAATTAAATATGAGCTAAAAATACAAATATTATGCTACAACGATTAAAAAGGGATAAAATATAAAAATATACAAAAAGTTATAAAAAGTACAATTTTTATAAAAATATTATTTTTATATTATTTATTTTATTAAACTATTAATTTTACAATTTAATTAAACTTAATAAACTAAAATATAAATTAAATAAAACTTAAATTAAACTAAAACTAATTATAATAATAATAATAATTAGGGTTTATAATAATAATTAATTAATAATTACTCCGTGATTAATTGCAGTAGGGTTTCTGTCGGTGTCAGAATTACTCCGCGAGTCGCGGTAATTTAATAAGAAAACCCCGCGAGTCGCGGGGTTCCAGTTTTCAACTCTGGATCAGTTTGAAATTTTACGCGTTTTTATTTTTTTATTTTTTTTTTATTTTCTGTTTTAAATTTTTTCTGTTTATAAAAAAATAATATGTGTATAAATAAAACTTATATTTAAAACTTAAATAAAAATAGAATCACTTTATAATTTTATAAATAAAAATCTTAAAACTAGATTTATATATATTTTTTTATATATGTTTTTAAATAAAAACAAAATACTTAAATAAAACTTATGTTTTTATAAACTAAAAATAAAGAAACTTTATAAAACTTAAATATTTAACAAAATCTTAAAAATACTTATATTTTTGTTTTTCTTTTTATATTTTTGAATAATTAAAACGTATTTTTACAAAAGCGACTTTTAATAGAAGTAAACTAAATTTTTTTTTTTTTTTTATATTAGCGTTGCGCTTCCGGCGTTTAGAAAGCTCCCCGGCAGCGGCGCCAAAAATACTTGATGTTATGCGAGGTGTATATAATAATAGCTTATATTTTACTAGGAAAAACTATTAAATACGATACAATTTTACACAAGATATTTATTTATTTATAGAATGGATATACTTAAACCTTGCTACAACACTTATAGGCAGTGTACCTAATCGTACAGTAGTGTAGTTTTTAGTAAGTCCGGTTCGTTCCACAGGGAAATCTTTAAACAAAGCTCAACGCTATATAAAAATACAAACATATATATAAGTAATATTATTATTATAAAGGGGGGTTTTTACCGTTTAATGACCGGTTTGTCGATTTTAAAACTTTAGTCGCAGTTAAAACCTAATGTAAAATATTAAATAAATAAAAGACTTAAATTAAAACTTAAAGTAAATAACGATAATGAAATTGCGAATAATAAAAGTGCGATAAAATAAACTTGCGATAATTAAAAAGTATGATAATTAAAAGTGCGATTAAATAACAATAAATAAAAGTGCGATAATTAGAAGTGCAATTAAATATAAAATAAAGGAAATTAAATATGAAATAAAAGAATTATGCTTATTTAAACTTCCGTAATCATGATGTTCGACGTGTTGATTTTAGTTTTATGCCCATGGGTTAATTGTCCTTTGTCCTGGATTATTTAATCTGTCCGTCTGGTTTTTGTCCATAACAGTCCATCAGTCATAAATATAAAGTGCGAGTGTCCTCGTCAAATTATTATTATACCCGAAGTTAAATATTCCAACTAATTGGGGATTCGAATTGTAACAAGGTTTTAATACTTTGTTTAATGAATACACCAGGTTATCGACTGCGTGTAAACCAAGGTTTTACTACTTTGTTAACAATTACACCAATTACCCTTGAATGTAATTTCACCCCTGTTTTAATTATTCTAGTGGCTATTAATCCATTCCCGTGTCCGGTTAAATGAACGATTATTCGTACATATAAATACCCTGCCCATCGTGTCCGATTGAGTGTATATGGTAATTTATAGGGACGCCCAATTGTAAATCTTTATATTAACATTAACAAACTTTCATTTAGTTAAACAAATATATAGCCCATTAATAGCCCATAGTCTAATTTCCACAAGTGTCGTTCTTTTGTCCAAACCCCAATTATGGTACAAAGCCCAATTACCCAATTTTAGTAATTAGCCCAACATCATGATTACTTCGTTTTAAATAAGCATAATAATAACTTAGCTACGAGACATTAATATAAAAAGGTTGAACATAACTTACAATGATTAAAAATAGCGTAGCGTTACACGGACAGAATTTCGACTTACACCCTTACAACATTCGCTAACATACCCTTATTATTAGAATTAAAATTAAAATTAAAATTAAAATATAAATTATATATATATATTTTACGTATATATGAGAGAAGAGAGATTGATATATTGTCAATTTTGCGATCAGAATTCGTTTGCTTTTATAGGGATTTTTGACTTTTGGGGCTCCGCGACTCGCGGTGAAATCCTCTTCAAACTCCGCGAGTCGCGGAGAATGAATTTACAGCTCACACCCTTGGAGTCTTTCTCTGCCGACGGTTTTTTAATATATATATAATATATATATAATTAATATAATTAATTATATATTATATTATATTTATATACATAGTTAACTTGTAATTTTTAGTCCGTTGCGTCGAGCGTTAAGAGTTGACTCTGGTCCCGGTTCCGGATTTTCGAACGTCCTTGCGTACAATTTAATATCTTGTACTTTACGTTTTGAATCTTGTACTCTTATAATTTCGAGACGTTTCTTATCAATAATTGGAACCTTTTTTATTGTCTTTTGTACTTTTGAGCTTTTTGGTCGTTTGCGTCTTCAATTCGTCGAATCTGTCTTTTGTCTTCACCTTTTATTATTTAAACGAATATCACTTGTAAATAGAACAATTGCAACTAAAAGCTTGTCTTTCTTGAGGAATAATGCTATGAAATATATGTTCGTTTTTAGCATTATCAATAAGTTAACAAATTTTTTTTTTTTTAATCCCTCTAATACTCCATGAGGCCGACGGCCAAAAAAGGGGTGCAAGGGAGGGAAAAATCCACTAGTTACTTGCATGTATTTGGCTCAAAATGGTAATAAGGTTAATTGGTGTGGGAAAGTGTTGTAAGGATACTTGTAACCAGTCTTTCCTTTACTAATCAATCTAGTTTCATCTAAAAGTAATACTTGCATAATAAGATGGGCTAATCAATCCATTAAGGATGTAGGGTGGGCTTCGAAGTCCATTAATCATGAGTCCATTAATAAAAGGGCCAAGTATGTAAGTATGTAACAAATTAAATAAATAAGCCCAAGTAATTAACTAGTAACCTTAGTTAATTAAAAATGATCAATATTAATTAATCATGAGTGCAAATAATATTCTTAATATTATTCGTGAAAAGTACGTGTGTCACAAAGACGAGTCGGGCATGTAAAGTCAAGTACGGTAGCAAGTAAATGTATAAAAATACATTCATTAAACACAAGCATTAATAATAAATATTATTAATTAAACGTTGGAAAATCCAGGGTCGTTACAATTATTATTATTATTATTATTATTATTATTATTATTATTATTATTATTATTATTATTATTATTATTATTATTATTATTATTATTATTATTATTATTATTATTATTATTATTATTATTATTATTATCATCATCATCATCATCATCATAAGTATTAGTAGTATTATTAGTAATAGTATTATCATTATAGTTATTAATATAAATAATAGTATCATTATTATGATTAGTAAAATAATTATTTTTTTAGAATTATTATTATTAGTATACATTATTATTAAAATTAACATTTTTATTAAAAGTATTATTTTTATTAAAGATATGATTTTATCATTAATATTAAAAGTATCATTTTTAACTCTATTATCATTATTATTATTATTTGATCATTTCTAATATTATTTTAGTATTAATATAATTTTAACAAACAAAAGATATATATACATATATATACAAAAATGTATTAAATACATATAACATAACCAAATTAATATTTTATCTATTTTAAATATATAAAATAAATATATGAAACATATAAGTTACTAATATAAAAATGATATAACTAATAAATTCTTATATATATATATATATATATATATATATATATATATATATATATATATATATATATATATATATATATATATAAATTTGTTCAATTACAATTATGTGTGTTAATATATATATATATATACATGATATAGGTTCGTGAATCCGAGGCCAACCTGCATTTGTTCAGTTCCGTCGTATGCATATTTTTACTACAAAATATCGTATAGTGAGTTTCATTTGCTCCATTTTTAAATGCTTTTGAAATATATATTTTTGGGACTGAGAATACATGCGCTACTTTTATAAATGTTTTACGAAATAGACACAAGTAATCGAAACTACATTCTATGGTTGGATTATCGAATCGAATATCACCCCTTTTAGCTTGGTAGCCTAAGAATTAGTGAACAGACACCCTAATTGACGCGAATCCTAAAGGTAGATCTACGGGCACTAACTCCCCCCCATACTGGAAAATGGTATGCTTTAGTACTTCGAGTTTATATTATACAGATGGATTTCTGTTTTGGAGATATTCTATATGCATTTTGTTAATGTCGGTTACCAGGTATTCAATCCATGTGAATGATTTTTGTCTCTATGCATGGGACGCATATTTATGAGAAATAAAAATGAAAATCTTGTGGTCTATTAAAATGATGTAAATGATTATTTGTGTTAAACTAATGAACTCACCAACCTTTTGGTTGACACTTTAAAGCATGTTTATTCTCAGGTATGAAAGAAATCTTCTGCTGTGCATTTGCTCATATTACATGGAATCGTTCATGGCATATTTAAGTCAGTACCTCGCAATGGGACCATATGTTGAAGACTTCTTCCAGGTGGATTAGGACGGGGTATGACATATACCACTTGCTTTATAGTGTTAAGAGGTTGAGGGTAATTATCGGAATACGATATAATTTCCTTTGATGTGGTTTTATTTGAAATATTGCGTGGAAGACCTAACTTGAGAGGATTAAATCAATTTTCCAACTTCTTAGTTGATGACAATTTGTTTGATGGTATTAGGGAACAAATTGAAATGAAATCGCTAGCTATATTTCGAAAAATTGCCTACCAATGCTTGCATCATGAGAGAGAAAAACGACCAAAAGCGGATGAAGTATATATGCAACTCATCAAAGCGTTAGATATCCAAGTAAGATTAATTTCATAGTTCTACATTTTTTTTGAAATAAATGAAAACCATAAATTGCAAATTATATCAGAGCTATTTAGAACTAAATAAATATATAAAAGTGCTTACAAATCTTCACGGGGTGTATATACTAACAAACTTTTTCAGGTGTTGAACGATAGACTGACCGTCAAAAGAGATTTGTATTCGTTGAAACTCGAAGGAGGAGGTAGTTTGAGTGACCATATAGTCATCTTTTAATCGATTGGTTTCGAAGTTGTCTAACATAAATGAGATTATAAAAGAAGAGGATTGGCATTATTATGTACGTTGTTATCATTACCCAAATCATACAAACGATTTGTGGATGATATGTTAACACGTATCCCCAATTTGAAACTTAAAGACGTGTTTCGGAAGTAAGATGACAGCAAGTAAATACATAGAAGCTCGTACGTGGGAAGCATCTATTAGCTACAATGACCATATTAGCTACAATGACCATTCTCGGATTGAAACTCAATAGGGTCGACTTTTTTTTATTCCAGGACTAATTATATTTGAATGATATTTTTATGGTTGTTTACCTTTATATAAACTACAAATTCGAAATATATATGCGGTCCGACTAGTTAAATTTAATGGTGTTCTATACAATTTATAGAAAAAACTATAAATTTGGAAAATATATGGGCCATGTAGTTAAATTTAGTGGTGTCATATACATTTTAAGAGTATTTTCTATACAAAATTTTCAGAATCCGTGACCCCACGGGCCAAAGGGTAAATCAAGGTTATTTAAATACACACATGAGTCCCTAGAGACAGCTTGTATGTTAGGTGGTTGGAATAGAGTTAAATTTGTATGTATTTTTGTGCATATTTATTTCGCAGATAAAATACAGCAACACATACGAGTGATTGTAACTAAACCACAGACCTTAACAAGGGAAATATGAATACCAAATGCAGAGCAGGTAAGATCTTCGTGTCATTACAGTACACGTTAGCATATGTGTTTACATGGCAGAAATGTTAATGTCGACATCATCATCTCTGATGTTCGTCACTTTGTAAATCAAAAACCAGAAATTAACAGACCTGTATCGAGTATTATTTTAATTTCCTAATAATGTATTGTGACTTAGAGAAGAAGTAAAAAATCTAATTAGTAATTTGAGTTGTAACATGTTATGAGTTCATCCAGGTGAGCACGTGTGGAGCACGTGCGCTGCTAACAGGTTCAAAAGTTGGTTTAGTTCTCAGTTAAATGAATCTCAGTAGGTAGCTTATGATTTTGTATGTGTGTGATCACACTTTCTTTCCCCTTTCTCTGTAACTTTGAGCTATCATTTGAAATATTATTAATAGTTCAATTACGTTTTAACCTCAAGATCCTTTCTCATTTTTAAGATTTTCAGATTGTTACGAGAACCTCGTCGATTCATAACGAATTCAAGAAGTTCATATCGAAAGTGTGATCACACACATACAAAATCATAAGCTACCTATTGAGATTCATTTAACTGCTACTTATACTCATATGTAAACCAACTTGTGAACCTGTTAGCTGCTCACGTGCTCCACATGTGCTTGTGCCTATAAATATAGGAGCCTTTTTTAGGATTTAAGTGAGGAAGTTGAGAGAAAGAGAATTTATTAGTCACTTCCCTTCGTTGCGTGTGGTGGTCTTGGTAATTTAATAACGAAGGCGGTGAATTTTATATGGACCGTAGAGTGGTGTGAGGATATTAAAGAGTGTTAAGAGTTGAGTGTCTCCAACTTTTAATATCTTTCATATAATGGAGTGTTAAGTGGTCTACGTGTCCGGCGATTCTTACTCTAGTTTGAGAGGTTTGGTGCGTAATACGTTGTATGTTTTATGTTTTTTGTGATTCCTATGCGTGGATTATCGACTTATACAAGGTTTCGTGTTTCTTAATGAGGCGGGATTGACCATTGAGTTGCATATGAGCGGGATCCTTCTCAACAATTAATATTCGAGCGAGGTTCATCGAGAAGAGCCACATAGCCGGCAGGAAGGCGATACGAGAAGAAAACAAAGTGTGCTCATCAACATCTGTGCAACATCGCGAGAATAGACATTGTGGGTTCGCTAACTATCGGACCGTAATCAAATCGGACCATTCAACAGATAAAAAATTTGACCCAAATCGAATCCAATAACATTATCAACGAGCCTAATTACATTCAATTAACACTATGGGTTGAAGAACTTCATGATTCCGCCATGTTTAACCGTAACTAATATGTGCAATGTGCTTGGTTTCATCACCTTCACTCAAAAAAAAAAAAAAAAAAAAAAAAAAAAGGTCAACAGGGAAGAGTTCCTTGCCTAAACTCCTTTGGGCTTTATACATCCAAAAAGTGCAATAAATTTGTATATAAGGTTCACCCTGATACATACGGGTTGGAGTACAACCACCATAAAAGCACAAAATTGCCTCAATACATTTCGTTTTTTTAGGGGTCGAAAGTTTAAATATGCATAAACCCTCTTCAAACCCATTACTTCAAAAGACCAAGAGATGTGGCTTATTTGGGAGAAGTTGAAACGATTCTTGAAGAACTACACTTATTAAAGATCAGTTAGCTTCATTTGGTTTGGGGATCTTCTTATATTCATAGTTGTTTATGTCAACACTCTGCTGCAAAGCCTTCAACCAAAACAACCCATTGATAAGCTTCACAAATGTATATTTGTAGAATCGAAGGGTCGGGCAGATTGGGTAACATGCAAAAATTAGTCCGAGCAAAAACGGGTAGGGCTGTGCTGGGCTACCCACAAACACTTCAAGTGCTTTGTAAGTATTTAGAATGATTTATGTTTATAAATCTCAGCATAAAAATCATGAATTAGGATGATAACCTAAACTTTGACTTTTCATATTTCTATGCATTTGAATACATTTAGATCACTATCACCTGCTTTATCTATTTCCTATTTGGACAGAAGTTTTGTTTAACCATTTGGAGTGTAAAAGATGAAACATAACCCAAAACAGCACATTTGAGCAAACATGGGTCAACCCACCATTTATAATGTATAATAGATAATAGATTGATTTATAGGATGTTGAATAACCTTTAGCTCCTCCTCAAGAGATAAGTTTTTAGGCTTGTAAGCTTCAATTGGTCCCGTTCTTGAAAGAGCTTTTTTTGTTTCGAGAATCTCCCACTCTTGGTCGTCTTTCACCTTAGCTATATCCTTGCTGAAGTACAAAAAATTACATCCATAAAATACAAACTAAACGAATGAAAATGAGATTAATATATCATAGGCTTAGAATCAAAGCAAGATAATTTCACTAGCAAACTCCCATTTTGTTGATACGATAAGTAACACGGTTTTTGATTTTTTTTTTTTTTTTTTTTTTTTTTTATTTAGCAAACTATCTTTCACCTGCCCTGCGAGAGATGACCAAGCCCAAGTGCTCCAAAAACAGTGAGTGAGATCATAGGAAGGCCGTATCTAATAAATGGCTCTTTTCTTCCCCACCTTTTGAACCCTGAACTTGAATTTTCAACTTTACCAACATTTGTAGCTCCATGTTTATTAGCTTTATCATGTTGATCCATAGTTGTTCCAACTGTTGTCATCCTTAGATACTGCAAAGTGGTACGAACTGTAACGGCGTGATTAAACATGGTGCCCCATGTTAGATACACATATCACCTATGTACTTTACATATGCATTTATTAGTACGTACATATGAGAAGCTGACTAAAGCAACCTACTTATATAAGCTGTTTTTTTTTTTTTTTTTTTTTTTTTTTGGGCAAAAATATTAATATATATATATATATATATATATATATATATATATATATATATATATATATATATAAAAGAACCGAGGTTCCGGTGGTACAACATTAAACAGATCATAACGATCTCTAGAGAAACTATGTTCGTTCTAAACAATATGAACGACACATAAGCAATATATGAATTACAACTGAAAAGTCAAACAAAGACAACCCACCAAACCTAAGCCTAAAACATAAACACATAAACCCGATCCCGAATTCAACACCGCACCAGCTCTCCTCAGAAACCGCAAATCTAAACCAATCACCGGGCAACCCAAGAACACCTAACCCGAGGCCTATTTACCGAAGTCAACTAAGTCAACAACGCCGGCAACAACATCGAACCCGCAAAAGACCCGACGACGAGAAAGATGGAATGAATGAACTAAACCGGCAGATACCAAACAGAACCAAAAGCCGAATCAAACCATGAAGGAACCAGTCATCTTCGCCAATTTTCTAACGACATTTACAAACCCCCGATCCCAAATGGACGAACAAATAGCGGCCAAATACGGCTAGCAACCACCAGCACCACCTAGTGACTACCAACCGCAGCCCACCACCATAAGCCACCACCCGCGGCCACCTGGAAAACAGCCACTACTGTGAACAACCACCTAAAGCCGCCAACAGCAGTCACCAACACCCATCACCGACGGCGGCAGAAGACCTAGGCATGAATTCATTAACAAATTCTTTTTTAGCTTCTCAAAACCATGAAGAAAGGAAAGTCAAACAGAAGACCATATTAATCAAATTTTCAGCAAGCTACAAAATTCAAAGAGGTGTACTCAAATGGTCATAATAGAACATACTGGACCAAATACATATATGAACAAGCAAACACACACATACGACACTTGCAACGAATAGAGCAGATTCTAGGACACTAGGTTGAATCTAAAAATCAGTAAGTAGAGCAGTTTAAATAGTGGTTTACAGATCAAATATCAATCTATATGGGGATCAGAAGTAACCCCATTCTAGGTTTACTTCCATAAGAACTTGTTTCCTTTTTGGTCCAAAACCAACTATTTCGATTTCAGGGTGGTTCCCGAGCATAACAGTGGTAAATGAAATCATGTTTATAAGAAATTGGATAGTTCAGAAGAAGATAATGTCATTGAAATTGAAAATCAAATTAAAAGTTCATGACACGGTTTAGTTGCTCGTGTCAAGTCTTGAAATTATGAAATCAATATAATAATAAATCATCTTCACAAAACTTTAAAAACTCAAAATCAGTTTCAGTCAACTAATGGATTACATATAAACCATATATATTTGGTTACTAAGAAAGCACACCAGCTATTTGTTAATATGCCAATGAAATACTAATAATTGTAGACCAACTGTAAGGCTGTAAGAAACTCACAACCAGCGAGTATATAACACATAAACCATAGTTACTATCTTTCTACAAAAAAAAAAAAAAAAAAAAAAAAAAAAAATTAACAAAAACAAAATAAGAGCCTAATCATCATGTAACCAATAATTACATCAAGAAATAATTAAATTACAGCGCAAAGCATATAAGTATTGATTTAGTTATTGCAAGAATCAATCAATTACAAGTCAAAAACCCTACCTTAATTGAAATGAAATGGTGAAGAGAATAATGAGAGTATACCAGCTCGATCTCCTTGTTAAATTCGTTGCTAATCCTGAACTCTGTATGCCAATTTGACTTCTTTAGGATTGTAATTGGGTTAGACGGCGGTTTAGTGTTAAATTTTAGTTAGTGTTAAAAGGCTTTGTAACCATGGTGACATAGTAAAACTCGTAAAACTCTGACCTTCGAATACACATGTCAAGGTTCAATTTCTTACTACTACAAAAGTTATTCTCTTTCATGGCCCATGGAAGTTCATCTGCAATGACTCCGGGCTTCTCGCAAAGCATGTAGTCACTAGTCGGTTTAAAAAAGTTAGATACCCAAGTTAAAAAAAAATAAAAAAAAATAAAAGGCTTTGTTCTCGCTTTTATTTTGTTTATTTTGGAGAGGAAAGAAGGTAAGTGAAAGAAAAATTAAAAATTTTCGTGTTTTCGTTTAGACAGAGAGAAAATGAAAGGAAGTGGATGGATTATCATAATGTATTTTTCTTCTAACAGGTCTTTCTAAATTAAAATGCTCTCATTTTCTCCCCTTTCATCCCTTTTTACTTCTTTTAGTTTTCTTTCTAATTAAATTTGAGAACAAATGTAACTTAATCAAAAGACAAGATGGTGACATTGGATGGTTCTAGTTCTTTAACCTTATGGCAAATGTTAAAGCTACGAATATATTATATACTTCATTTTCTGTTCTGATATAGGCTTATTATACTCAAAAGGACTTTACTAACGACAGTCCTAGAAATTCAGACATGCTTTGTTTGCTTGTACATTAAGAATATGTAACTACTCCTAGAAAGTAACCACCATTAATCGCCATAATGTACTATTAGTTTTCACATATTTATTCTTAAAGACGGCTCTAAGGACTGTCATTAGAAAAATTCAGAAAAAATACTAGTATAGACTATGAACTTGTTGTTTATGTGTCATTATTATCATCGTATATAAAGTTTTTACCTGATAAATAAGATATTTATTAAAGGAAAAAATATGTGATTGGTCCCTAACGTTGGTCATTCAAGTATCATAAATTGCGTGGTTGGTCCCTCACATTAACTACCGTTAAGAAAATTCCGTTAAGTGTTGACAAACTTTTTAATGTTCGTTAGCCTCAGGGACTGTACATGCAAAACGAGCAAACTATAAGGACTGGTTGAGTGAATTTTTCAGTTAAAAAAATGACACATGATTAGTTTTACCGGTTTAACAGATAACTAGTCACATTTTGTTTCACACATTTTTAAAGTTTATAACCTAAGATGGTATTTTTTTTTATGGTATATAGCTTACATTAGAAAAAAACTGAAAGTACATGACCAATTTGTGAATGACCAATTTGTCAACTTGATTGCACAAGTAAAGTTAGAATTTTTTTCAAAATGGTAATATATTTTAGGGTTTTACAAAAATGGTTTTTCAAACAAAAAATTTATAAGAATAGGTAAATCAATTCCCAGTTTGTCAGTTTTCACACCAAACCGGCATTTCATTTGTTGGTTTGCATGTTTTCATCCAAAACTGGTACCAGTTTTAGGGTTTTGGCTGTTGACCCATACAGACACCTAAACCGGCATTTGAAATGCCGGTTTGGCTCCTTTTACTGACAAACCGATATTTGAATAATCGGTTTGCATACTACTTTTTATTTTTTTAGTTCTATTTAAACGGACAGTATTATTGAGTTGTCGTCAAATTCAAGTTTTATTTTAACTATAACTTTTCTCATTTGGTTTTTTTGACTATGGATCGTCGTCATCAAATTCCAATATCTCACATGACAATCCTCGATGGGGTTTGTTTTTTAAGAGGAACTGAGCCTAGAGAAGATCATGAACTCACATACGAGCAGTTTGAAGAATTGTCAGTGTTGTGTATCATAACTGACATTTTTCATGTATACCCTGATTGTGTACGTGTGTTCTATCATCATTTTTCATTTTTTGAAGAAGACAAGAATGTTAGGTTTTTGTTGAAAGGTATACCATATTGCTGGGATATTGATACCTTCAACAATGCTTTGGGACTCCCAACTGGAGGATTGCAATTTTACAATCCTACCAGTCAAATTGATGGCGATCTTCTTAAGACACATGTTGTTGCCGACACTTCTATGCTTGATGTGGTCAACACATGTGTTGAAGATCACCGTTTTAACATTTGTGTAGAAATAAAAAAGATTTTTTTTTTGGTTTTCTTAGAGCCAATAAACTAAAAATATATACTATCATTCATAGCAACATAACTGGTCATCCCATTTGTGCGGTGGACAATTACTCTAACAATGTGCTTTTAATTGAAGCTCTTATGATTAACTGGATCACGAATGGTATATCTTTCGATGTCAGATACATTATGGTTAATCGGATGCAAGAAGCAAGGGAAAGCTTAAATGCACCGTTACCATTTGAGATGATGATTACCAAGTTATTCCGACATCTTGGCATATCAACATTGGGTGACTATCGTATTACTAATAAAAATCATCTAGTCGCCTAGTTTGTTGTGTGTTATTTTGTGTGTTACCTATTTTTTAAATTATGGCTATGATTTTAAGTTTCAAATGATGTATTAGTTTGTGTTTAATAATAAACATTGTATCGTATCAGTACGTCTTTATTAATATTATCACTATTATTGTTAATAATATAACAATTTTTGAACAACAATTTTGTTAATCAACATAAACACGGTTACATTTTTTTGGAAGAAAGAAAATACATAATTAAACTAAAACTAAACACACTACTTAAAATAAAAACACATTACATATACTAAAACTAAACACATAATTAAACCAGATGCAAGCCTATAGGTTCACGTCTGGTAAACGCTCTTGTTCTTATTTCATCCCATTCCTCTTCGTCGTTTACAAACACAAATTTTTCATGGCCAGCGTGATAATACATCACGCCCGAGTGTTTGATGAGACATTTTTCTTTGATCCACTCAAACTACTTGGAAATAGTCATACTTTTAACATTCATTGGGGGGGGGGGGGGGTACGATTCCCCCCCCCCCCCCCAGTGTGTACCACTTCATGTTGGCAGAATACCAACCTTTGTAGTAAACATCAATCCAAGGATCCATTGTTGTGTAGTAAAAGAGTGATATGTGTGAACTAAAAGAGTGATACAATAAAAATAACAACTAGACGTGTGTTTATATAGACTAGTATAGATTGATAAACCGGCATTCTAATAGCTAGTTTCAGTAAAAGTTGACAAGTCTGCACCCGACATTAAAAGTTGACAAGACTAAAATCGGCATTCTGATATCGGGTTTCAGAAAAAGTTGTCACAGAGTTTCATAAACCGGCATTCTGATAGACGGTTTCAGTAAAAGCTATCAAACAACAGTAAAAGCTGAAAAACAATGAATGGTAAGACTGAAACCGGCATTCTGATAGCCGGTTTATGTTATGGTTATAAAAGTGCATGTTGACAGTTTCAAAAACACATGTTAAACATGGAACCGAAGTACATTTCAATTGACGTATACCACGACTGCAATTTTGAAGATGAGACAAAATTCTTAGGAGGCGATAAGACTACATTTGATAATGTTGATGTTCGTGGGTTTGATATGCAGAAGTTGAATGAATTCCTTCGAGAAAATTTATCGGAAAATCCAGATTCAGTGGACATATACTATTACAAACAAGGAATAGCTTAACCTGGAGCATTTTACTTTGAAGAAGATTGGTATACATTAGTTGGGAAAGCATGTATACTTTCTGAAAAAATTGAGTTGTATGTTTTATTTGGCGTTTTAGGGTAGAGGAAAGGACTGTCTACATCTAACCTCCCCCATACTCCACTCTAGTGGAATTGGGTATTGTTGTTGTTGTTGTTGTTGTTGTTGTTTTATTTGGCGTTTTTGAAGATGCACTTGAGTTCGGTAGGATATATGATAGTTATGGTGAATACTATAATGCATAAACTTAGTTGTAATAGATTAGTAGTGATTGGGTTATTATTATTATTATTCTCATTATTATAATCATTTTCATTATTATCATTGTCATTATTGCGAACAACACTTTTTATTGAAAAACATAACTACTATTACAACAACATAACTACGGTTACAACAATTGATCACACATAACTATGGTTTCAACAACCTAACTACGGTTACAACTACTTCATTTCTTAACCGAACCTAGTAGGACACGAATTCCTGTTATGACCTTGTTGTGAGCGAAAACCACACCTTGGTGGACCTGTATCTATGTTGTTCCTTTCATCCATCTCATTATGGTGCCGTCGTTGTTGTCTCATACCCCTATGTGTGATCGATCATGTTGGATCTTGATTTCGTTTGCGACATACTGCAATGCCATGAGAGCAAGGCGTCCTTTGATGTTGCCATCTTCCACAAGTGCACTTATTGGCAAAATATCTAATAGTGTACTCTGTCCCACCATCATCGTTTCTTTGATATATAGATTGGACCTTGTACATCCCTGTTTCAAAGTCATAGCATGTTACTGTGTAACTAGAACCAAGTTTATCACGATCTTGAAATTGAACCCACATAGTCTTGGATAGTGGTGCGTGCCATTCATGAGAGGTTGTTTCTTGCATGTTGAAGTGCTCTCTTGTGTAGTGAAATGTATAATCAATACACGCTTTGACTGGCATCATATGGGCATGATGCAAAACATTGTTCAACGACTCGGCTATGTTTGTGGTTAAGTTAGCCCAACGACGATCGTTCTCTCTATACAAAGTCCACTTATGAATATCATCTTCCTCTAAATAATCCCAAGCCTCCTCATTCAATGTTTTAATTCCACGCACTGCACCTTTGTATCTATTACTTTGCATTGCGGAACCGGCCCTCCAACACTACTTCTTCAGCTCGGTGTTTCCGTTAAACTTCGTCATCAAGTTACTACGAATGTGGCACAAACAATAACGATGATGTCAGCCATATTTCTGGTTAGCCATCACATTAAGTATACCAACATGACGATCAGATATAACACACAATTCTCTGTTACTGTGACAATTAACATGTGTTTGGAACATTTCCAAAAACCAAGCCCAACTTTCGTTCGACTCATTATCAACTATTGCAAATGTAACAGGCAGAATTTTTTCATTAGCATTTTTGGCTACCGCTGTAAGCATCTTGCCAATGTAGTTACCCTTCAAATGAGTCCCATCAATACAAACTATATGAATACATTTTTGGTACGCCATAATAGCGGGGTCAAATACCCAAAATACATATTTGAATGTGCGGACACCATATTCTACTTGAGGGCCAAACGCCCATCGAACAATTGTATCCAGATTGGTGTGAAGCAATTCATCGACATATGTGGGCAATTCTACCAAGTTGCTTTTTCAAGTTCCAAACAAATGTTCAATTGCAGTACGCCTAGAATTCCAAGCCTTGGTGTAAGAGATATTCACTTTCCAAACTTTTTTTTACGTGAGTTTGGATGTGTTTAACCTCATAGGCAATATCTTGACTAATAAAAGATATAATATCAGTAGCAATTATACTGGAGGTTAGGCAACGATTGTCGTTACCTTGCAAGTTTCCATAACAAATGTTTCCATCAAACCATTTTGTAATTTTCCACACACGATCATTATTTTTCATTGTAGCAGCTACCATCTAAGGACATCGTCTAATTTGATTTGGACCATTGTAATGAGGACTGTTTGTGTAACAGATATCGGCTAAAAAGTCACGTTTTCACCCCGGTATTGAGGCCCAAAAATAATAAAGTTCTAATATTTATCGCCAAAATACTCGCTTTGTCAGATCAAATTGAAGATCAAGTAATTACGAAGCCAGTGCAAAAAGAATCAAGAGAATCGGAGCTAAAACAAAGATTCTAGAGGGAAAATAGTGAAAGACAAGTTACGATCCCGGAAACATCAGACCAGACCAGGGCAGGCCATACGGCTTACCATCCGGCTTGCCATACGACTTACCACAAGGGGTTACGGCATGCCATGCATACGCCCAGGTCAAACGGGCTGCCGAGTCATACGGGCAGGCCATATGGCTTGCCATACGGGCTGTCAGCCGTATGACAACAATTTCCATTTTCTATTTAAGGGCCATTTGTCATCCATTTTTTCATGCACTTCAATTAACTTCTCTCTATCTCTCTCTCTCTCTCTCTCTCTCTCTCTCTCTCTCCCTTTCTCTCTTTCTATAATATTAGTCATACTTTTAAGGTCTTCGACTCTGTGCGGGAAACCTAGTACCCGGAGAAGAACACCAGAGATTGTATTAGGAGTGGTCTGGAGTTTGAAGTTGTCACTTTTGTATTCAGAACTCCTTTAATCTACTGGTACTTCTATCCTTTGTCCTTATATAATGTCTTTCATTATTATGATTTATGATATTGTTACCATGATTAGCGAGTAGTTATCTTTAGTGTATGCTATGATATAGTCAGTTATAATGCCGAAATAATATTATGGTTTGTGTATGTTGTTGAGATGTTTTCCGATTATGCTTTAAACTGAATCGTTTTTCTAACTAATAGAACGTAGTTATCGGCTCTGTTATTGGGAAGTCGCGAACCCCGATTCAGAGTACACTATCTGTGTCACCCCTTGGTAAGAGAAGTCTAACGGATATAACGTGAATTTGAATGAGGCACACCAGTTGTAGTAAGTCCACATAGCCTTGGATTTCGACTAAAGACTCTTTCATAGTGAAACATCTAACTAGGACCTTAGTACATTGTCAGTCCTAGACTATAATAGTGTAGTCACCAAGCATATAAACTTCGTACATGCATGCTGAAGCACAACGGTTGCTGTAAGCTGTACCTCTGCTAAGTAAGGCCATGGAACCCGGTCAGTGCTGATTGATACACTTCACCATAACGCGGTCTCAAGCATTGCACCCTGCTTGAGGGATTCTTAGTTAATTAAGGAACTGTTTGTTTAAACACATAAAGGATTGTACCGTTAGGATAACCGAACGTGTTCATGGAAGTCAAACTGACTTGGCCATGGTGTTCTTTATGGTTGAACTCTTTTAAGGGCCTAACTATCTTTTTAAACATAATCATTAACGAAAGCATCAAAACACATCACGTCTCTTAGATATGGCATACCTTGTATCTCATTGTGCTTAAGAAAGTTTAGACCTTTGTGGAATGTTAATACGTCACCCAACCGAGTTGCTCAATTGGATGAGCTGTTTGAACGTATAGGCCTGTAGTCAGACTATACGGGCGTCGAGGGTAAGGGACGTTGATGTCTATCCAGAATCTTCAAGCCTAACGAATTACCCAGTGACATGTCTTATGACAGGGGCGTTAGGATCAGTGTAGTGAATACAAGATCACTACCTATTCATGAGCCAGCATTCCATAATCTTGGTAAAGTAACTGACGAAACCATAGTATGCACTTGCTTTAACCTTATCTGAATTACAAATTTTATCGCATTCACTTTATTTTATCTATAGAAAAACCCAAAATTAGGTAATATACGACTCCTCCTTCACTTTAGGATTATCTTAAGCTTTAGTTATAGGTTCGATTCTACTAATATTTAACGACCCGTCCTAATCCACCTGGACGAAGTCTTCAACAGCTGGTCCCATTGTGAGGTACTGACCTAAATATGCCATAAACGACTCCATGTAATATCTTTAAAACGAGCAAATGCACATCAGAAGATTTCTTTAATACCTGAGAATAAACATGTTTAAAAGTGTCAACCAAAAGGTTGGTGAGTTCATAGGTTTATCATAACAATCATTTCAATATTTTAATAGACCACAAGATTTCCGTTTATAAATATATGTACACTCGCAATGGATACAAGTACATACTTAATTCTACACTGAGTTAAACCGAAAATCCCTTAGCTTTGGTAACTAGTAGCTGCCAGTACATAGGATGTGGACTGGTAGGCACGAATAATTGTATATGGATCCATAGGGCTTGACATCCCCGTCCGAGCTAGAGCGCTAGCCTTTTAACGGACGTATGTTATTTGAGTTTATGACACGTTGGTTTACGTGTATTAAAACGAATAGGGTAATTATCATTATAACGTTAAGTTTAGTAACCAGGGTGCTCTGTTACATAGAATCTTCTAAAAAATGTTTTAGATGAAACAACTGAAATCTTATGATCCACCTTTATATACAGATTATGCGCAATATTAAAACTATGAACTCACCAACCTTTGTGTTGACACTTTTAAGCATGTTTATTCTCAGGTTCCTAGAAGTCTTCCGCTGTTTGCTTATACGTTATACAAGCTATGTGCATGGAGTCATACAGGATTTATTCAATAAAACTTTGCATTCACAAAATCATCACCATGTATCTCATTTGACTGTATTGTCAACAGAAGTATTGTTAGAAACTATTATATACGGTGATTGTCTATACATAGAAATCATCAGACGTCGAAAACCTTGGATTTATATATTCATTTATGGTGTGCCTTTTCAAAAGAATGCAATGTTTACAAAACGTATCATATAGAGGTCAAAACCTCACTATGAAATCAATGAATGATGTATTCGTCCAAATGGATTTGGACGGGTCATCACAAGACAATACTGACAATACTGCTTCTATCAAACCTATTTGCAAGCATTTGGTGGCGTCTAAGAAAGAAAATTATACACGGACTTGGTTGTTGGATTTTCCGAACAGTCTCCAATTATATTAGAACCAAAAGGATCCTGCCTCTCCGTAGTCGGCCTGGCCACTTGGTTTGTTGAATAGTTCGTGCGAAGCTCTGTTATCAAAATACCAGGGAATCAGAAGCAAGAACCAAAAACATAATTAAACTTAGGATAATTACCTTAGATTACCTTAGACTACTGATAGTGCTCCAAATGAACATATATTTAGAAGCAATATCCTCCCAATATGTAAATTATTTAGTTATAATTGTCCTATTTTAAGTTGTAATCGTTTATATCAAATAAGTGCGAAGACAAAAGGCGAAAACGACGATTTGAAGATGCAAATGACCAAAAAGCTCAAATGTACAAGATACAATCCAAGTGGTTCAATTTATTGAAGAGAAACGTCTAAAAATGACAAAAGTACAAGTCGCGGAACGCAAAGTACAAGATATTAAATTATACGAAAGGACGTTCGAAAATCCGGAACCGAGACCTGAGCCAACTATCAACGCCCGACTCAACGGACCAAAAATTACAAGTCTACTATGCACAAGAATATAATATAATATATATATAATTATATAAATTATATATATTTATATATCATGTCGACAAGCTAGTGTCCAAGGCAATGTGAGCTGGATTTCTATGCCATGCGATCACATGGAAATAACAAAGGGGAGCCATGCGATCGCATGGCACCAAAAGTTTGGTCACATCTATAAAAGGCAACGAATTCGGCCAGTTTTAAAGCACCATCAATCTATCTCTCTGTCTATAATATATAATATATATATATATATATATATATATATATATATATATATATATATATATATATATATATATATATATATATATATATATATATATATATAGGTTAGTTTTATATTAGATTAGTTTGGGTTATGTAAAGGTTAATTAACGGGTTCTAAAGTCGAAATTCTGTCCGTGTAACACTACGCGATAAATAATCAATGTAAGTTATGTTCTCCTTTTTAAATTAATGTCTCGTAACTAAGTTATTATTATTATTATTATGCTTATTTAAATCGAAGTAATCGTGATGTTGGACTAAATATTAAAATTGGGTAATTGGGCTTTGGACCATAATTGGGGTTTGGATAAAAGAACGACACTTGTGAAAATTAGACTATGGGCTATTAATGGGCTTTATATTAACTAAATGATACCTCATTAATTTAATATATAGACTTATAATTTGACGTATTTATATATAACCACATACGCTTGACTGGGTAAGGTGGGCGAGATATTTATAAATACATATTATTATTCATTTGACCGGACACGGGGATGGATTAATAGTCAATGGACTCATTAAAACAGGGGTGGATTACATTCAAGGGTAATTGGTGTAATTGTTAACAAAGTATTAAAACCTTGGTTTACACACAGTCGATAACCTGGTGTATTCATTAAACAAAGTATTAAGACCTTGTTACAGTTCAAATCCCCAATTAGTTGGAATATTTGACTTCGGGTATAAGGTTAAATTTGCCGAGCATTTTATAATTATGATCGATGAACTATTATGGACAAAAACCAGATAGGTTTCAAATACATCCAGGACAAAGGACAATTAACCTAGGGCAATAAATAATCAAAACGTCAAACATGATGGTTACGGAAGTTTAAATAAGCATAATTATTATATTGTTATTTATTTTACGCACTTTAATTATTGTCATTTATATTTACGCTTAAGTTTTAAAATCGACAAACCAGTCATTAAACGGTAAACCCCCTTTTATATATTATTACTATATATAATATATTTTGTACAAATATAATTGTTTAAAAATATAGTGTAAAATAAGTCGTCTCCCTGTGGAACGAACCGGTCTTACTAAAAACTATACTACTCTACGATTAGGTACACTGCCTATAGTGTTGTAGCAAGGTTTAGGTATATCTCATATCTATATAAATAAATAAAACTTGTGTAAAATTGTATCGTATTTAATAGTATTTCCTTGTAAAAACTATAACTATTTTATACACCCCCTCGCACACATCAAGTTTTTGGCGCCGCTGCCGGGGAGTCGGCAAAACGCAATATTTTTAATTTATTTTTGTATAAATATATTTATATATATTTTTAGAAAAACAATATAAAGTTAAAAAAAAAAAAAACTGGGCTTACAGGCCCATGCGATCGCATGAGCCAGAAGCCTTAACACCATGCGATCGCATGGCCTGCCCTGACAGGTTTGACTCGAGCATTAAATACGTTTAGGGTTTATAAATAATAATTATTATTAATTAGGGTTATTTATTTTAATATTTAGTTTTAGTTTTATTTAAAATTAGTAATATTAAGTTTTAATTAGTTTTATTAATATATAAAATTAATACTTTTATAAATAATTATATAAAAATAATATTTTTATAATAATAGGTAATTTTATCATTTTTTGTCTCTTTTTATAATTTGTATATTTTAATCATTTGTATATTTTTCGTTCGCAATTAGTTTTAAAAATAGTTTTTTCGTAGTTATTTTATATTTATAGATTCTTAGGCTTTGCCATAAAATCCCTTAAGTGTTTTTTCTTTAGATTAAGATTTAGGCGCTTTGAAATTTTGCGACGCCGTTTTTCGCTTTAGTTTTAAATAGATTTTAGTGCCTTTAAGTAATTGTCGTTTTCTGAATAAAATTGCATTTACCTTTAGACCTTTAGGCGCAACTTTTTAGATATAATTTTTAGACTTTTAAGTTTTGACGCTTTTCTTTCTTATTTTTATTTTTCGACGTTTTTCGACGCGCTTCCTTTTCTTTCTTATTTCTCGACGATCTAGTTTTTTAGGACATAGAATTTTCTATTTCTTCTCTAAAATTTCAAAAACGAAAATTATTTTAAGCGGTTAAATTGATAGACATTAAAATTTTCTGGTTCGTAGTAATAGTTGGATTTGTTAGTGGCTGAGTTGTGAGCTTCTGATTTAAAGGGTTCTGGCTCCCTGCTGCATCTACTGGCTATTCAAAACGTGGTCAAAATCAGAAAAGTCTATTAATTTGATAACTTATATAATTTTTAGTTTTATAACTAATAGGATAATTAGTAAATGCACCACATTGTAGCTAAAATTTGGTAATAAGCGCATTATGGAAAATCTCGAGAATATTTTGGAAACTCTTTATGACATCCGAAATCAATTTAATCAATACTCTCAAACGAGTGTTGATGAAAATTCATTCGGTCAATCTTGGATCACGAATGACGAAACAATAACTGGTTGTGAAATCTGTGGAGATTATCACTCAACATGGGAATGTTTTTATTACGTTCCTATGGAAAATTACGCACCCACGGAACCTGAATGGAACAATTATGAAGAATACAATTCAAATTGGGATTATTCCCAAGAATATATCCAAACTCAACAACCAGAAGACGAGGAGAATTATGTGTCTGAAAATCTTTTAGACAATATGAAAATCAAACTCGAAGAACTCAATGCTTAAAATGAACAAATGAGAGAGTTTGTAAATCGACAAACTGAAACTCTATCAGATTACACAACTGTTGATCTGAGGAGCCATGTGCAAGAAAATCTCATATCATCGAATTTTGATGAATTCGAGAGCTCCGAAATCACCAATTATCCCGATGATACTTTTTATTCAGCTTTACCAATTTCACAACATATCGACACATTAGCCTCTACTGACGAAATCATCGATCAATTAATGAATGAAGAAGAAGTAAGGGTGACAAATTGGTACTCTTGGGAAAACGATAACGTTGAAAATTTTACCCCCAAGACCAAAGTGGTGGGACCGATAAGTACCGTTAATGAAGAAGAATCTACTTCGATCCCGAAATTCACAATTCCACAACCTTCCAACCCAATATTCTCAATAGATGAGTCATCCACTGAAGATGAACTAAGAGCTGTAATAGATAATGACATCTCAAATTTTACCCAATTGGATAATAGAGGTGAACACTTTGATCCCGAAAATGAACGGAAGGAAATGTTAGAATTTGTCCACCAAATAAAAATATGTATGTCGGTGTATATCGATCCATTTGACCAAGAACCAGAAAAGAGTCATATCCATTTACTAAAAGCTACACATAAAAAAAAATTAAGTAGTGACGATCGGGTGGGTCTTAACTTTAAACCCATTGATATATTTTATACCACCCGAGATGTAAATAACTGGCTCACTATTCTAATTCTTGGAACTTATTCTACCTACTTCACATGTCGTCAGCTAAGTGTGGGGAAGTCTAACCCCACTTAACGTTAAATTAGGGGTTCGGGTTAGTGCATAACTCGTTAATAAAAATGCACGATTAGGGTAAAAGACGTATTTTTAAAAATTAGCAAACAGTTCAGAAAAGCAACCGTTTTTGAAGAAAAACATGTGTGATAAAACAAGAAGGAATGAACGATGAGGCGCGCCATCTATCATTCAACGAGCTTTGAAATTACAAACTGGCACTTTTCTACACTAATCACCCTCATGAATTTATAATTATATTCTGATTTCATGCAAATGAGGGCATTGCATGATCTCAAGTGTGGGGAAGGGTTATAAATTCTCTCGGGTTTATACTTGGCTTATTTTCTAAATTTTGTGAAAATTTTATTTTCAACTAAATGAATTCAAAATCATGTTTATATATATTTATAAACGATAAAACTAGGTGTTAATGCCGAAATTATTGTTACCCTAAAAAGAGGACATAAATTGAGAAACAACTAAAACGCTTGAATTTATTTATTAAGATATAAAAAGACGCATGAAAAAAGCCAAGTGTGGGGAGAATGTACCAAGTTATTCAATTAAAAACTATCTATCACATGTTTTTGTAAAGTTATTGCAGGTGCTTTTATTTTGGACTAAATTAACTGGTTTACCCGATTTACTGTAATGAAAGATGGATCTACACGATGAATCAATTCCATCATTAAAAGGAAGTAAAGTCTTCCGAAAAAGACACGCGCTTCTTGATTTAGGTCAAGAAGTTGTCGTCTAGACCAGCTGTAGGTTGACGAAAAATCAAGAAAAGTCATCTCTAAAATCAGCAGGAAATCCACGGACCTCAGCATCAAACAGGGCCGCCATGTTGTCAGACTTATCCTAACCATGAGAGGATATGTCTCGTAAAATGGGGAGGGCGCCGTGCAAATTAGCTTGATAAGACTAATGAATCAGACCCCCAGAAAGGATAATCTCCTTAAAGATTAAAAATCAGCTTTTAAGCCTGATATTACTCAATCCTTGAGATTGACCTTAAAGATTGAGAATTACAAACTCATGGAATTCAATGATATCTAAACTCGAGCTTGAACGAGAAAATATTTTGATCAAAATTACAAACCGATTTGTTTTCTGAAAACCTATTTTTAATGCGTTCATTACCATTGAACGTAAAATCCTAGGAATTCACCTGGGATTCATTAGGTCACCTGAACCAAATGGAGCGTCAACCGTAAGAACGGTGGTTGCATAGCATGGTCGAAGACAGGACCTTGTGCCAGACCGAAAAACTATAGGGTGATCTTTACTATTGCTCCTACAAAGGATAGTAATTGCATCCGACACGTTTTAGACCATGAATAAATGCATGTCATTAGATATTGCCTTAACAATTTCTTATTCATCGCTTTCCTTTACAACCGGACGGTAGTTTGCCGAAAGGTAATATACGGGACAAGTAAACTGGATTTGTGCTTTCCTAATACAAGGTTAGCAAGTGGGTGACACAAAACCATAAGTTTTGAGCTAAAATTTTCAAATCTGAAACCCACAACAACCCACAAAAATATTTTGTAAACACCGGTGAAGGGTTATTCCGGAAAACTTATCTAGGGTAAAAGCTAGATTGAATTTTCAAAAGATCAAATGTTTTCATAAAATCCAATTTCCTTAAGGATCTAAATTTTCATAGTCATGTGGGACTGTAAACCACATCGTTACTATCATTTTTATACCACTGTATCAAAATCACTGATGTATAAAGTGTGAGAATAAAAAAGTGATTCGAGTTAAGTGTGATTTTATTTCAAGTTATGTATTGCTTGAGGACAAGCAACGTTCAAGTGTGGGGATATTTGATAGTGCTCCAAATGAACATATATTTAGTAGCAATATCCTCCCAATATGTAAATTATTTAGTTGTAATTGTCCTATTTTAAGTTGTAATCGTTTATATTAAATAAGTGCGAAGACAAAAGGCGAAAACGACGATTTGAAGATGCAAATGACCAAAAAGCTCGAATGTACAAGATACAATCCAAGTGGTTCAATTTATTGATGAGAAACGTCTAAAAATGACAAAAGTACAAGTCGCGGAAAGCAAAGTACAAGATATTAAATTATACGAAAGGACGTTCGAAAATCCGGAACCGGGACCTGAGCCAACTATCAACGCCCGACTCAACGGACCAAAAATTACAAGTCTACTATGCACAATAATATAATATAATATATATATATATAATTATATAAATTATATATATTAATTATATATATTTATATATCATGTCGACAAGCTAGTGTCCAAGGCAATGTGAGCTGGATTTCTATGCCATGCGATTGCATGGAAATAACAAAGGGGGGCCATGCGATCGCATGGCCCCAAAAGTTTGGTCACATCTATAAAAGGCAACGAATTCGTCCAGTTTTAAAGCACCATCAATCTATCTCTCTATCTATAATATATAATATATATATATATATATATATATATATATATATATATATATATATATATATATATATATATATATATATATATATATATATATATATATATAGGTTAGTTTTATATTAGATTAGTTTGGGTTATGTAAAGGTTAATTTACGGGTTCTAAAGTCAAAATTCTGTCCGTGTAACACTACGCGATAAATAATCAATGTAAGTTATGTTCTCCTTTTTAAATTAATGTCTCGTAACTAAGTTATTATTATGCTTATTTAAATCGAAGTAATTGTGATGTTGGACTAAATATTAAAATTGGGTAATTGGGCTTTGGACCATAATTGGGGTTTGGATAAAAGAACGACACTTGTGAAAATTAGACTATGGGCTATTAATGGGCTTTATATTAACTAAACGATACCTCATTAATTTAATATATAGACTTATAATTTGACGTATTTATATATAACCACATACGCTTGACTGGGTAAGGTGGGCGGGATATTTATAAATACAAATTATTGTTCATTTGACCGGACACGGGGATGGATTAATAGTCAATGGACTCATTAAAATAGGGGTGGATTACATTCAAGGGTAATTGGTGTAATTGTTAACAAAGTATTAAAACCTTGGTTTACACACAGTCGATAACCTGGTGTATTCATTAAACAACGTATTAAGACCTTGTTACAGTTCAAATCCCCAATTAGTTGGAATATTTGACTTCGGGTATAAGGTTAAATTTGCCGAGCATTTTATAATTATGACCGATGAACTATTATGGAAAAAAACCAGATAGGTTTCAAATACATCCAGGACAAAGGACAATTAACCCAGGGTAATAAATAATCAAAACGTCAAACATCATGGTTACGGATGTAGTGACCCAAACTTTTCCGAACCTTTCTATGATTATATGTTTAATGAAAACTATATTTACATGATTAAATGTTTCCAACATGTTAAGCAATCAAACTTATTAAGACTTGGTTAATTGAAACGGAAATTTTGTAAACGTCTGTTTACCCAGTTTGACCAATGATTCACGAACGCTATAAGTTGTATATGACATGATGATACATAAATGAATAAATATATATGTTTAAAATGATATAATGATCATCAAGTATCTCATTAAAAATAGTAACAATAAGTTATATACTTAAAAAGGAGACTATTGACGTATGAAACTCGAAACGATACATATAACGATTATCGTTATAACCACGTCTTACTAAATATATATGAAGCATATTAATACATTGTTATATTATATATAACATGATAATATGATAATTAAATATATCATTAAGTGTATTAACAATGAACTACATAAGTAAAAAACAAGACTACTAACTTAAGGATTTCGAAACGAGACATATATGTAATGATTATCGTTGTAACGACATTTAAATGTATATATCATATTAAGATATATTAATATATCATAATATCATGATAATATAATAATTTAAAATCTCATTTGATATTATAAACATTGGGTTAACAACATTTAACAAGATCGTTAACCTAAAGGTTTCAAAACAACACTTACATGTAACGACTAACGATGACTTAACGACTCAGTTAAAATGTATATACATGTAGTGTTTTAATATGTATTCATACACTTTTGAAAGACTTCAAGACACTTATCAAAATACTTCTACTTAACAAAAATGCTTACAATTACATCCTCGTTCAGTTTCATCAACAATTCTACTCGTATGCACCCGTATTCGTACTCGTACAATACACAGCTTTTAGATGTATGTACTATTGGTATATACACTCCAATGATCAGCTCTTAGCAGCCCATGTGAGTCACCTAACACATGTGAGAACCATCATTTGGCAACTAGCATGAAATATCTCATAAAATTACAAAAATATGAGTAATCATTCATGACTTATTTACATGAAAACAAAATTACATATCCTTTATATCTAATCCATACACCAACGACCAAAAACACCTACAAACACTTTCATTCTTCAATTTTATTCATCTAATTGATCTCTCTCAAGTTCTATCTTCAAGTTCTAAGTGTTCTTCATAAATTCTACAAGTTCTAGTTTCATAAAATCAAGAATACTTTCAAGTTTGCTAGCTCACTTCCAATCTTGTAAGGTGATCATCCAACCTCAAGAAATCTTTGTTTCTTACAGTAGGTTATCATTTTAATATAAGGTAATAATCATATTCAAACTTTGGTTCAATTTCTATAACTATAACAATCTTATTTCAAGTGATGATCTTACTTGAACTTGTTTTCGTGTCATGATTCTGCTTCAAGAACTTCGAGCCATCCAAGGATCCGTTGAAGCTAGATCCATTTTTCTATTTTCCAGTAGGTTTATCCAAGGAACTTAAGGTAGTAATGATGTTCATAACATCATTCGATTCATACATAAAAAGCTATCATATTCGAAGTGGTAAACTAGTAATCACTAGAACATAGTTTAGTTAATTCTAAACTTGTTAGCAAATAAAGTTAATCCTTCTAACTACACTTTTAAAATCAACTATAAACATGATCTATATCTATATGATATGCTAACTTAATGATTTAAAACCCGGAAACACGATAAATACCATAAAACCGGATTTACGCCGTCATAGTTACAACCGGGGGCTGTTTTGGTTTGGATAATTAAAAACTATGAAAAACTTTGATTTAAAAGCTATAATTCTGGGAAAATGATTTTTCTTATGAACATGAAACCATATCCAAAAATCATGGTTAAACTCAAAGTGAAAGTATGTTTTTCAAAACAGTCATCAAGATGTCGTTCTTTCGACGGAAATGACTACCTCTTTCAAAAACGACTTGTAACTTGTATTTCCGACTATAAACCTATACCTTTTATGTTTAGTTTCATAAAGTCAAGTTCAATACAAAACTGTGGCCTCTTAAATCACTCAAAACGGATTAGAAACAAAGAAATGGCGAGCAAAACAAAATTGGTAAAAACTACTCATTTTAGCTACGTGAAAATTGGTAACAAATCTATTCCAACCATAACTTAATCAACTTGTATTGTATATTATGTAATCTTGAGATACCATAGACACGTATACAATGTTTCGACCTATCATGTCGACACATCTATATATATTTCGGAACAACCATAGACACTCTATATGTGAATGTTGGAGTTAGCTATACAGGGTTGAGGTTGATTCCAAAATATATATAGTTTGAGTTGTGATCAATACTGAGATATGTATACACTGGATCGTGGATTGATTCAAGATAATATATATCGATTTATTTCTGTACATCTAACTGTGGACAACTAGTTGTAGGTTACTAACGAGGACGCTGACTTAATAAACTTAAAACATCAAAATGTATTAAAAGTGTTGTAAATATATTTTGAATATACTTTGATATATATGTACATATTTGTTATAGGTTCGTGAATCGACCATTGGCCAAATCTTACTTCCCGACGAAGTAAAAAATCTGTGAAAGTGAGTTTATTTGATTCCCTTTTACTCTTTACATTTTTGGGACTGAGAATACATGCAAATGCTTTATTAACTGTTTTACAATAATTATATGCGTGAGTTCCATTACTCCCTTTTTATATATATTTTTGGGACTGAGAATACATGCGCTGTTTTTATAAATGATTTACAAAATAGACACAAGTACGTGAAACTGCATTCTATGGTTGAATTATCGAAATCGAATATGCCCCTTTTTATTAAGTCTGGTAATCTAAGAATTAGGGAACAGACACCCTAATTGACGCGAATCCTAAAGATAGATCTATTGGGCCTAACAAACCCCATCCAAAGTACCGAATGCTTTAGTACTTCGAAATTTATATCATATCCGAAGGGTGTCCCGGAATGATGGGGATATTCTTATATATGCATATTGTTAATGTCGGTTACCAGGTGTTCACCATATGAATGAATTTTATCTCTATGTATGGGATGTATATTGAAATATGAAATCTTGTGGTCTATTATTATGATTTGATAATATATAGGTTAAACCTATAACTCACCAACATTTTTGTTGACGTTTTAAGCATGTTTATTCTCAGGTGATTATTAAGAGCTTCCGCTGTTGCATACTAAAATAAGGACAAGATTTGGATTCCATGCTTGTATGATATTATGTAAAAACTGCATTCAAGAAACTTATTTTTGATGTAATATATTATTATTGTAAACCATTATGTAATGGTCGTGTGTAAACGGTATATTTTAGATTATCATTATTTGATAATCTACGTAATGCTTTTTAAACCTTTATAGATAAAATAAAGGTTATGGTTGTTTTAAAAATGAATGCAGTCTTTGAAAAACATCTCATATAGAGGTCAAAACCTCGCGACAAAATCAATTAATATGGAACGTTTATAATCAATATGAACGGGACATTTCAGTTGGTATCCGAGCGTTGGTCTTAGAGAATCAGAATTTTGCATTAGTGTGTCTTATCGAGTTTGTTAGGATGCATTAGTGAGTCTGGACTTCGACCGTGTTTACTGGAAAAATGATTGCTTAACAAATTTTGTTGGAAACTATATATTTTTAACATGTGAATATTATGTGATATATTAATCTCTTAACGTGTTTGATATTATGTGATAGATGTCTACCTCTAATACAAGTCCCATTGACTCACCTAACAATAATGAAGAGTCAAATGTAATTTGGAATGATTCATGGACTGATTCACAAGTTCCCGAAGAGGAACCGGAAGAAGAATCGGAACCGGAAGAAGAATCGGAACCGGAGGAGGAGGAACCGGAAGAAGAATCGGAACCGGAGGAGGAGGAACCGGAAGAAGAAATAGAACCGATGGGGGAAATAATAAAATGGTTAAGTAAAAGAAAATCCTCAACCAACCGACCAAGGTTAATTATGGTCAACGGTGTTTCCGCCAAGGAAGCAAAATATTGGGAGGATTACCAATTCTCAGATGAATCGGATCCCGAAGAGGATTCCGATGATATTATAGAAATTACCCCAACTGAATTTAAAAAGGAAAAAGAGAACAATAATGGAAAGGGCATAAAAATAGAAAAATCTGATTCCAACCCCGATGAACTTTATATGTATCGTCAACACCCGTATTTCTTAAGTTGTGACAATAACCCGGGAACCTCTAAACCACCAGGTTTTTCTAAACCAATGTGGAAAACGACGGCTCGTATTAGGGGAACATCATATATCCCTAAAAACTTAGCAAAAAGAACCAAGTTCGAAAAAGAAGAAACGAGTGAGTCGGAATAAGATAGTTGTATTTGTGCGGTGTAATATATGTAATATAGTGTGCTTATGCTTTACGATATATGTAAAAATTGCTTGTATTAATAAGTATCTTTTATGAATCTAACTCTTGTCTATTTTACAGTATAAAAACACAAAATGGATAGACAACCCAATATTTTAGAAGACTTACCCGGAGACATGATTGGTGAAATCTTGTCTAGAGTCGGTCAGAATTCCTCGGCACAACTATTTATGGCAAAATCAGTTTGTAAGACATTCGAAGAACGTTCCAAGAATGCCTTGGTTTATAAAAGGCTTTCGTTTGAAAGATGGGGGATATCACATTGGGAAACCCATAAGTTACGATGTGTTTACTTTGACGCATATATTGCGGGGAACCCAAATGCTATTTTACGCAACGGGTTAAGAAATTATTTTGACTCAATGTATCCGAATATAGGACTTCGTGATTTAGAAAAAGCGGCTAACATGCAACATAAAGAAGCATGTTATGCTTACGGGTTAGTAATGTTCGCTTCTCACCAAAGTGAGAACAAGAACATCGGGCTACAACTATTAAAGAAAACGTTCCCACAAGTGACGGAGTCGGTAATTGGGGTATGAAATGAGGTTTTTAGGTTATTACGAAACTGTTGGTCATTGCATAACCTTCATCCTTTTGACGACGTTACAACACATTGTCTTACTATCGGTCACAACGGTTATGTTCCACAAAACCAAGGATGGGAAGTGGTATTAGTAAAACCAGAATGCATGACTTGTTTCTGGACGTATGAATTACGTGTCTTTATTGCCTTTGCTGAACGCCTTATTTATTAACTAGAATTATCTTCGCAACTACTTTGTATCAAAGTTTTATGTGCTATATTTCATGCTATATGTAAAATAGTGGTATTGTAAGTTTGCAAGTTATTGTATAAAGGTTTGAATATGATATATATTTTTTGTGATTAGTTTTTCATATAGAATTGTAGTAGTTAAAATGGTATGTTAGCTACTAAGTATGAACTTAACGGGTAGGTACTACCTGAATTAAAGAGTATAAAACGCTAATATGAAGAAAGAGCTTTTATAAATAAGTTCATATTACGCTACGAAATACTATTGACTACTCTTGATATTCTATATGATTAACTCGTTTCATTTGACTATTTTGAAGGAAATGGCACCGACTACTCAACACATCTTGAATATGAGTGAAGAGGAATTTCGTGCCTTTCTTGCTTCAAACATAGCCGCAGTACAAGCTGCGCTACATACCAACAATAACCTTGGATCTAGCAGTACAGGAAATCGTGTAGGATGCACCTACAAAGAATTCACTGCCTGCAAACCTTTGGAATTTGATGGAACCGAAGGACCGATCGGATTGAAACGTTGGACCGAGAAGGTAGAATCAGTGTTTGCCAAAAGTAAGTGTACTGAAGAGGACAAAGTGAAGTACGCTACGAATACCTTCACAGGTACTGCATTAACATGGTGGAATACCTATCTAGAGCAAGTGGGACAAGATGATGCTTACGCACTACCGTGGTCAGCATTCAAGCACTTGATGAACGAGAAGTACCGTCCCAGAACCGAGGTCAATAAGCTCAAGACAGAACTTAGAGGGTTACGAACCCAAGGATTTGATATTACCACGTACGGAAGACGATTCACAGAACTATGCCTATTGTGTTCGGGAGCGTTCGAAGATGAGGAAGAGAAGATCGACGCGTTTGTGAAAGGATTACCGGAAAGAATCCAAGAAGATATAAGTTCACACGAGCCCACCTCCATACAACAGGCATGTAGAATGGCTCACAAACTGGTGAACCAGATTGAAGAAAGAATTAAAGAACAGACTGCTGAAGAGGCCAATGTGAAGCGTCAAAAGACAGTGGGAGGAAAACGGTGATAAGAATCACCAATACAACAACAACAGCAATTACAACAATAATCGCAACAACTATCCCAACAATCGCAACATCAATCGCAACTACAACAAATGGCCCAACAACAACAACAACAATAACAACAACAACAACAACTACAACAATCATCCCAACAACAATAATAATCACAACAACAACAACAATCAGAAGCAGCTATGCCAAAGGTGTGAAAAGTATCACTCGGGGTTCTGCACCAAATTTTGCAACAAGTGTAAAAGAAATGGTCATAGCGCGGTGAAGTGTGAGGTCTACGGACCAGGGGTTAACAGAACGAAAGGAACAAATGGTGTCGGAACGAGTAATGGCGGAGCAAGTAGTGTCGAAGCAAGTTATGCCAATGTAATTTGTTATAAATGTGGAAAACCGGGCCACATTATTAGAAATTGCCCTAACCAGGAGAACACGAATGGACAAGGTCGCGGAAGAGTTTTCAATATTAATGCGTCAGAGGCACAGGAAGACCCGGAGCTTGTTACGGGTACGTTTCTTATTGACGATAAATCTGCTTATGTTTTATTTGATTCGGGTGCGGATAGAAGCTATATGAGTAGAGAATTTTGTGCTAAATTAAGTTGCCCATTGGCGCCTTTGGATAGTAAATTTTTACTCGAATTAGCAAATGGTAAATTAATTTCAGCAGATAATATTAGTCGAAATCGAGAAATTAAACTGGTTAGTGAAACATTTAAGATTGACTTGATACCAGTAGAGTTAGGGAGTTTTGATGTGATAATCGGTATGGACTGGTTGAGAGAAGTAAAAGCAGAGATCGTTTGTTACAAAAATGCAATTCGCATTATACGAGAAAAAGGAAAACCGTTAATGGTGTACGGAGAAAAGGGCAACACGAAGCTACATCTTATTAGTAATTTGAAGGCACAAAAACTAATAAGAAAAGGTTGCTATGCTGTTCTAGCACACGTCGAGAAAGTACAAATTGAAGAAAAGAGCATCAATGATGTTCCCGTCGCAAAAGAATTTCCCGATGTATTTCCGAAAGAATTACCGGGATTACCCCCACATCGATCCGTTGAATTTCAAATAGATCTTGTACCAGGAGCTGCACCAATAGCTCGTGCTCCTTACAGACTCGCACCCAGCGAGATGAAAGAACTGCAAAGCCAATTACAAGAACTTTTAGAGCGTGGTTTCATTCGACCAAGCACATCACCGTGGGGAGCTCCTGTTTTGTTTGTCAAGAAGAAAGATGGTACATTCAGGTTGTGTATCGACTACCGAGAGTTGAACAAACTTACCATCAAGAACCGCTACCCACTACCGAGAATCGACAACTTATTTGATCAACTACAAGGCTCGTCTGTTTATTCAAAGATTGACTTACGTTCCGGGTATCATCAAATGCGGGTGAAAGAAGATGATATTCCAAAGACTGCTTTCAGAACACGTTACGGTCATTACGAGTTTATGGTCATGCCGTTTGGTTTAACTAATGCACCAGCTGTGTTCATGGACCTTATGAACCGAGTGTGTGGACCATACCTTGACAAGTTTGTCATTGTTTTCATTGATGACATACTTATTTACTCAAAGAATGACCAAGAACACGGTGAACATTTGAGAAAGGTGTTAGAAGTATTGAGGAAGGAAGAATTGTACGCTAAGTTTTCAAAGTGTGCATTTTGGTTAGAAGAAGTTCAATTCCTCGGTCACATAGTGAACAAAGAAGGTATTAAGGTGGATCCGGCAAAGATAGAAAATGTTGAAAAGTGGGAAACCCCGAAAACTCCGAAACACATACGCCAGTTTTTAGGACTAGCTGGTTACTACAGAAGGTTCATCCAAGACTTTTCCAGAATAGCAAAACCCTTGACTGTATTAACGCATAAAGGGAAGAAATTTGAATAGAAGGATGAACAAGAGAAAGCGTTTCAGTTATTGAAGAAAAAGCTAACTACGGCACCTATATTGTCATTGCCTGAAGGGAATGATGATTTTGTGATTTATTGTGACGCATCAAAGCAAGGTCTCGGTTGTGTATTAATGCAACGAACGAAGGTGATTGCTTATGCGTCTAGACAATTGAAGATTCACGAACAAAATTATACGATGCATGATTTAGAATTAGGCGCGGTTGTTTTTGCATTAAAGACTTGGAGGCACTACTTATATGGGGTCAAAAGTATTATATATACTGACCACAAAAGTCTTCAACACATATTTAATCAGAAACAACTGAATATGAGGCAGCGTAGGTGGATTGAATTGTTGAATGATTACGACTTTGAGATTCGTTACCACCTGGGGAAGGCAAATGTGGTAGCCGACGCCTTGAGCAGGAAGGACAGAGAACCCATTCGAGTAAAATCTATGAATATAATGATTCACAATAACCTTACTACTCAAATAAAGGAGGCGCAACAAGGAGTTTTAAAAGAGGGAAATTTAAAGGATGAAATACCCAAAGGATCGGAGAAGCATCTTAATATTCGGGAAGACGGAACCCGGTATAGGGCTGAAAGGATTTGGGTACCAAAATTTGGAGATATGAGAGAAATGGTACTTAGAGAAACTCATAAAACCAGATACTCAATACATCCTGGAACGGGGAAGATGTACAAGGATCTCAAGAAACATTTTTGGTGGCCGGGTATGAAAGCCGATGTTGCTAAATACGTAGGAGAATGTTTGACGTGTTCTAAGGTCAAAGCTGAGCATCAGAAACCATCAGGTCTACTTCAATAACCCGAAATCCCAGAATGGAAATGGGAAAACATTACCATGGATTTCATCACTAAATTGCCAAGGACTGCAAGTGGTTTTGATACTATTTAGGTAATAGTTGATCGTCTCACCAAATCAGCACACTTCCTGCCAATAAGAGAAGATGACAAGATGGAGAAGTTAGCACGACTGTATTTGAAGGAAGTCATCTCCAGACATGGAATACCAATCTCTATTATCTCTGATAGGGATGGCAGATTTATTTCAAGATTCTGGCAGACATTACAGCAAGCATTAGGAACTCGTCTAGACATGAGTACTGCCTATCATCCACAAACTGATGGGCAGAGCGAAAGGATGATACAAACGCTTGAAGACATGCTACGAGCATGTGTTATTGATTTCGGAAACAGTTGGGATCGACATCTACCGTTAGCAGAATTTTTCTACAACAACAACTACCATTCAAGCATTGAGATGACGCCATTTGAAGCACTTTATGGTAGAAAGTGCAGGTCTCCAATTTTTTGGAGTGAAGTGGGGGATAGACAGATTACGGGTTCGGAGATAATACAAGAAACTACTGAGAAGATCATCCAAATTCAACAACGGTTGAAAACCGCCCAAAGTCGACAAAAGAGCTACGCGGACATTAAAAGAAAAGATATAGAATTTGAAATTGGAGAGATGGTCATGCTTAAGGTTGCACCTTGGAAAGGTGTTGTTTGATTTGGTAAACGAGGGAAATTAAATCCAAGGTATATTGGACCATTCAAGATTATTGATCGTGTCGGACCAGTAGCTTACCGACTTGAGTTACCTCAACAACTCGCGGCTGTACATAACACTTTCCACGTCTCGAATTTGAAGAAATGTTTTGCTAAAGAAGATCTCACTATTCCGTTGGACGAAATCCAAATCAATGAAAAACTTCAATTCATTGAAGAACCCGTTGAAATAATGGATCGTGAGGTTAAGAGACTTAAACAAAATAAGATACCGATTGTTAAGGTTCGATGGAATGCTCGTAGAGGACCCGAGTTCACTTGGGAACGAGAAGATTAGATGAAGAAGAAGTACCCGCACTTATTTCCAGAAGATGAGCCAACACCTCCAATCTCTTAAAATTTCGGGACGAAATTTATTTAACGGGTAGGTACTGTAGTGACCCGAACTTTTCCAAACCTTTCTATGATTATATTTTTAATGAAAACTATATTTACATGATTAAATGTTTCCAACATGTTAAGAAATCAAACTTGTTAAGACTTGGTTAATTGAAACGAAAATTTTGTAAACGTCTGATTACCCAGTTTGACCAATGATTCACGAATGCTATAAGTTGTATATGACATGATGATACATAAATGAATAAATATATATGTTTAACATGATATAATTATCATCAAGTATCTCATTAAAAATAGTAACAATAAGTTATATACTTAAAAAGGAGACTATTGACGTATGAAACTCGAAACGATACATATAACGATTATCGTTATAACCACGTCTTACTAAATATATATGAAGCATATTAATACATTGTTATATTATATATAACATGATAATATGATAATTAAATATATCATTAAGTGTATTAACAATGAACTACATAAGTAAAAACAAGACTACTAACTTAAGGATTTTTAAAACGAGACATATATGTAACGATTATCGTTGTAACGACATTTAAATGTATATATCATATTAAGATACATTAATATATCATAATATCATGATAATATAATAATTTAAAATCTCATTTGATATTATAAACATTGGGTTAACAACATTTAACAAGATCGTTAACCTAAAGGTTTCAAAACAACACTTACATGTAACGACTAACGATGACTTAACGACTCAGTTAAAATGTATATACATGTAGTGTTTTAATATGTATTCATACACTTTTGAAAGACTTCAAGACACTTATCAAAATACTTCTACTTAACAAAAATGTTTACAATTACATCCTCGTTCAGTTTCATCAACAATTCTACTCGTATGCACCCGTATTCGTACTCGTACAATACACAGCTTTTAGATGTATGTACTATTGGTATATACACTCCAATGATCAGATCTTAGCAGCCCATGTGAGTCACCTAACACATGTGAGAACCATAATTTGGCAACTAGCATGAAATATCTCATAAAATTACAAAAATATGAGTAATCATTCATGACTTATTTACAAGAAAATAAAATTACATATCCTTTATATATAATCCATACACCAACGAACAAAAACACCTACAAACACTTTCATTCTTCAAATTTCTTCATCTAATTGATCTCTCTCAAGTTCTATCTTCAAGTTCTAAGTGTTCTTCATAAATTCTACAAGTTCTAGTTTCATAAAATCAAGAATACTTTCAACTTTGCTAGCTCACTTCCAATCTTGTAAGGTGATCATCCAACCTCAAGAAATCTTTATTTCTTATAGTAGGTTATCATTCTAATATAAGGTAATAATCATATTCAAACTTTGGTTCAATTTATATAACTATAACAATCTTATTTCAAGTGATGATATTACTTGAATTTGTTTTCGTGTCATGATTCTGCTTCAAGAACTTCGAGCCATCCAAGGATCCGTTGAAGCTAGATCCATTTTTCTCTTTTACAGTAGGTTTATCCAAGGAACTTAAGGTAGTAATGATGTTCATAACATCATTCGATTCATACATAAAAAGCTATCATATTCGAAGTGGTAAACTAGTAATCACTAGAACATAGTTTAGTTAATTCTAAACTTGTTAGCAAATAAAGTTAATCCTTCTAACTACACTTTTAAAATCAACTATACACATGATCTATATCTATATGATATGCTAACTTAATGATTTAAAACCCGAAAACACGATAAATACCATAAAACCGGATTTACGCCGTCATAGTTACAACCGGGGGCTGTTTTGGTTTGGATAATTAAAAACTATGAAAAACTTTGATTTAAAAGCTATACTTCTGGGTAAATGATTTTTCTTATGAACATGAAACCATATCCAAAAATCATGGTTAAACTCAAAGTGAAAGTATGTTTTTCAAAACAGTCATCAAGATGTCGTTCTTTCGACGGAAATGACTACCTCTTTCAAAAATGACTTGTAACTTGTATTTCCGACTATAAACCTATACCTTTTATGTTTAGTTTCATAAAGTCAAGTTCAATACGAAACTATGGCCTCTTAAATCACTCAAAACGGATTAGAAACAAAGAAATGGCGAGCAAAACAAAATTGGTAAAAACTACTCATTTTAGCTACGTGAAAATTGGTAACAAATCTATTCCAACCATAACTTAATCAACTTGTATTGTATATTATGTAATCTTGAGATACCATAGACACGTATACAATGTTTCGACCTATCATGTCGACACATCTATATATATTTCGGAACAACCATAGACACTCTATATGTGAATGTTGGAGTTAGCTATACAGGGTTGAGGTTGATTCCAAAATATATATAGTTTGAGTTGTGATCAATACTGAGATATGTATACACTGGGTCGTGGATTGATTCAAGATAATATATATCGATTTATTTCTGTACATCTAACTGTGGACAACTAGTTGTAGGTTACTAACGAGGACAGCTGACTTAATAAACTTAAAACATCAAAGTGTATTAAAAGTGTTGTAAATATATTTTGAACATACTTTGATATATATGTACATATTTGTTATAGGTTCGTGAATTGACCAGTGGCCAAGTCTTACTTCCCGACGAAGTAAAAAATCTGTGAAAGTGAGTTTATTTGATTCCCTTTTACTCTTTACATTTTTGGGACTGAGAATACATGCAAATGCTTTATTAACTGTTTTACAATAATTATATGCGTGAGTTCCATTACTCCCTTTTTATATATATTTTTGGGACTGAGAATACATGCACTGTTTTTATAAATGATTTACAAAATTGACACAAGTACGTGAAACTACATTCTATGGTTGAATTATCGAAATCGAATATGCCCCTTTTTATTAAGTCTGGTAATCTAAGAATTAGGGAACAGACACCCTAATTGACGCGAATCCTAAAGATAGATCTATTGGGCCTAACAAACCCCATCCAAAGTACCGGATGCTTTAGTACTTCGAAATTTATATCATATCCGAAGGGTGTCCCGGAATGATGGGGATATTCTTATATATGCATATTGTTAATGTCGGTTACCAGGTGTTCACCATATTAATGAATTTTATCTCTATGTATGGGATGTATATTGAAATATGAAATCTTGTGGTCTATTATTATGATTTGATAATATATAGGTTAAACCTATAACTCACCAACATTTTTGTTGACGTTTTAAGCATGTTTATTCTCAGGTGATCATTAAGAGCTTCCGCTGTTGCATATTAAAATAAGGACAAGATTTGGAGTCCATACTTGTATCATATTATGTAAAAACTGCATTCAAGAAACTTATTTTTGATGTAATATATTATTATTGTAAACCATTATGTAATGGTCGTGTGTAAACGGTATATTTTAGATTATCATTATTTGATAATCTACGCAATGCTTTTTAAAACTTTATAGATAAAATAAAGGTTATGGTTGTTTTAAAAATGAATGCAGTCTTTGAAAAACGTCTCATATAGAGGTCAAAACCTCGCGACGAAATCAATTAATATGGAGCGTTTATAATCAATATGAACGGGACATTTCAACGGAAGTTTAAATAAGCATAATTATTATATTGTTATTTATTTTACGCACTTTAATTATTATCATTTATATTTACGCTTAAGTTTTAAAATCGACAAACCGGTCATTAAACGGTAAACCCCCTTTTATATATTATTACTATATATAATATATTTTGTACAAATATAATTGTTTAAAAATATAGTGTAAAATAAGTCGTCTCTCTGTGGAACGAACCAGACTTACTAAAAACTATGCTACTCTACGATTAGGTACACTGCCTATAGTGTTGTAGCAAGGTTTAGGTATATCTCATATCTATATAAATAAATAAAACTTGTGTAAAATTGTATCGTATTTAATAGTATTTCCTTGTAAAAATTATAACTATTTTATACACCCCCTCGCACACATCAACTACCTTAGATTACTTTGGATGACTTTAGATTAAGATTACTATAGTTTATTTTAGACTAAATTAGGAACTTAGCTTATCTACCTAAAATTTAAAACAAGAGGGCATACTCAGCATATGACCCAAACCCAATCTAGACTAGGGCTGTTGTTATTCGTACCCGATCCAGACGCAATAATCTCTAAAGCACGCAAAGAAGAATGAATCAGAAATCGAATGGCATTACGCGTTACTCTAGCAGAAAACACCAAACCCTCGATTGAAGGTCGAGGAGGACCAATCACATTCCCAGATATTCAAGGACATTCGTTCGAATTAAAACATCACATCATACAGCTCATCCTAAATGGCTGTGAATTTCATGGACTACCGAATGATGATCCTAACTCTCACCTTGACAAGTTCATATCTCTTTCAAACTCCTACAAGCAGCCAGGGATAGGACAAGATATACCATGAAGCAAGGAAACGAGAGCACAATTCAGTAGTTTGCGCTATTTTCGAGACAAGATTTTGTCGAGATCAGAAGATCATTTACTCTAAGGTTTACAATGCCTTAGCCGGATCTGCACTTTCATTCTCAGCAAACTAACGAGCGTTACTGACTCTCATCCGGAAGCATATAGATCTTTCCACCGTTCGCCCGACTTATCACTCTGATTTGCAAATGATCGAAGATATTCACAACCTCATCATTCTCTTGGAAAGAGAAAATTTCGAAAGCACACTAGACAGACTAGTGATTTACGTAACAACTGATCACTACACTGATCGGATTATCAAGGAGTTACGAGATGTAGTAGCGGAAGAAGGAAGACGCAACAATCCGTTCTCACACCTGGAACCAGACTGAGTCAACATTGCCACCTTTGTTACAAAACAGTTAGCACGTATCTTCTACGAATCCACGGATCCTAGTTTTATATTCAAAGCTAGATGCCGGGAGATATATTCCAAGACGGTGATATTAATGCTTGGGTCAGGACTGCTTTTCACTTCTTTTCAACTTTGCCTCTTAACAAATTTGTGCAAAGCTACAGACTCCTACTGTGGAGACCACCGTTCAGAAGATTTTGAGATACTGAAGATACAATTTTTGTGTGATGACCCGAAAATTTCCGATCAAAATTTAAACTTAATCTTTATATGATTTCGACACGATAAGAAAAGTCTGTAATATTGAGTCTCAAAACTTTGAACTATGTTCATGTATTCATTGACCTTCGATCATTCTCGACGATTCACGAACCATTACTTGTAACTAAATGTGTATACATATACATATAAAAATAAATATAAATATATGTATAGAGTATATTAAAATAATTATTTAATGATTTTAATACTCGTTTGATGTTCCGATTGATATTAAACAAGTCTAAATACGAATTCATGATGATGATAATGATCTAATGAGAATGATGATAAAGATAATGACGATGAGATATTTGAAAGATGATGAGTTCGGTTATATTGAAGATGGCATGATGTATGATATGTGTGATTGAATAATGATGGATGATGCTAGATGATGCTACGTAATTCTGTTCTAATTTAAATCCCCACCTCACCCACTTGTTTGATTTTTAGAGGTATATTATTATTATTATTATTATTATTATTATTATTATTATTATTATTATTATTATTATTATTATTATTATTAATTATTATTATTATTATTATTATTATTATTATTATTACTATTACTATTACTATTACTATTATTATTATTATTATTATTATTATTATTATTATTATTATTATTATTATTATTATTATTATTATTATTATTATTATTATTATTATTATTATTATTAGTATTATTATTATTAATATAAGTATCATTATTATTATTATTATTATTATTAGCATTAATATCATCATCATTATTAAAATAAGTATGATTATTTTTATGATTAGGTATGATATGATAAAAGAATATAATTATATAGTATTAATAACTACGTTCATGAACACGTTTATGTCATATATAAGAGTAATATGATTATGATTACGCTTAATGTTATGATTAAGATATTATGTATTAAGAACGAAGTTAGTATTATGAAATAAACGTGATAAAAAGGATATTATAAGTAATAGTCATAATCCTTAAGCGTTATTATTATTAAGTATTATTGTTATTATCATTAATATTATAATTATCATTATTTTTTTTAATTATTATTTTCATTATCATTATGATTATTTTTATGAATATTACTATTATTTTATTTCTACGAATATTAAATTTTTTTATTATTGTTATCATTATTATTATTTTTTTAAGTATATGAAATAAATATATTTAAATAAGTTATTAATGAAACGTATAATTTAACATTTATATCACTAATAATAATATATAAATTTGTTCGATTACAATTATATGTTTTAATACATATAAATGATATAGGTTCGTGAATCCGAGGCCAACCCTGCATTGTTCAGTTCCGTCGTATGCATATTTTTACTACAAAATATCGTATCGTGAGTTTCATTTGCTCCCTTTTTAAATGCTTTTGCAATATATATTTTTGGAACTGAGAATACATGCTCTACTTTTATAAATGTTTTACGAAATAGACACAAGTAATCGAAACTACATTCTATGGTTGAATTGTTATACCGGATATCGCCCTTGTTGAACTTGGTAGCCTAAGAATTGGTGTTTATTATAATTGTCACCAATTGACGCGAATCCTAAAGATAGATCTATGGGCTTTGACATGCCCCAGTCAGAGAATTTGAACTGCTTTAGTACTTCGATGTATATATGTTTAGGGATATTCTAGATGCATTTTGTTAATGTCGGTTACCAGGTGTTCAATCCATATGAATGAATTTTAAACACTTGCGAGTGTATGATTATTGAATAAATGAAATCTTGTAGTCTATTAAAATTATGGAAATGATTAATTACGATAAACATATGAACTCACCAACCTTTTGGTTGACACTTTAAAGCATGTTTATTCTCAGGTATGAAAGAAATCTTCCGCTGTGCATTTGCTCATTTTAGAAATATTACTTGGAGTCATTCATGGCATATTTCAAAAGACGTTGCATTCGAGTCGTTGAATTTATCAAAATTATTATTAAGTCAATTATAGTTGGATATATTATGAAATGGTATGCATGCCGTCAACTTTCTATGCAAAGAAAGTTTGTCTTTTAAAAACGAATGCAATGTTTGCAAAATGTGTCATATAGAGGTCAAATACCTCGCAATGTAACCAAATGTAATGTATTCGTCCTGATGGATTAGGACGGGTCCTTTCATTTTGACACTATTTGAAGACCTCCGAAATGAGCATCCCGTCAGAGAAACAATCACCACCCACCAGCACGGCCTCGATGATTGATATTCATGGATCAATCAGTAGAGCCGTAGATCATATTCTCATCGGACTTCAAGATTTGTCATGAGCTGAAACCGCACATTATCTCTCTTTTAGAAGATCTTCGAGAGAAATACCGGACCTACTACCACTCTTGGTCCGACACTTTCTCCGAATCTATCCACCAAGACTAACATTCCCTCGAAAAGACCACAATTACAGCTACCAGAGGGGAATGTCTGCTTTTTAGGCATCATTATGGTCGAGCCAACGACCTTAAACAAAAGCACTTCTCGAGAGGCAACCCATGCAATAAAGTAGAGTAGAAGAATAAAGGTTAACAAATGAGTCGATCAATAAATGGCGTAACTTCCAAGATTGCTGAAACGCCCTGCCTTCACAAGCCATCCAGTTTCTTCACAAGCAACCAAGACTATCTGCTGGGGGTACTCCTTTCTTCCCGTTACTAGCTCAAATTTTAATTATGCCACATCCTAGCTTATCACTAAGTGTGGGATTTCAACCCAAATAAACACTAGACAAATATTCCCAAAAATTGTTAACTAAAACTCGTAAGTGTGAGATACACTAGGAACATTGGGGACAATGCTCCTCTAAGTGTGGGATGTTGGTATAATCTTTTTATGATGCATTAAAATAACCCCATTACAAAGATTCTGAGTTCTTAAGCCAAATTTCAAAATTTTTAACAACTTAAAGCCTTTCCAAAAAAGTACTTTCAAAAACCTAAAACGTTTGTAAATAAAAAATAAGGCTTAAGTAAGGTAGAAATCTTGTTGGGACGAATCGAATCTCTAATAGAGAATTGCATTACTAGGCATTATTGACCTAAATTGATTATGGTGAGGCACCCAAATAAGACCACATAAGCATTCATCTTTAATGCTTCACTATTTTCTACTGAGAGTGCCGATATCTGTACTCAGAATTAGAACTTGCTCTAGATCTGCATATCCAAGTAACAAAATGTGATTCGTGTATAATCAGAAGAGCTAGCCATTTATAAAAATAAACCCTTCACACCTTCCACCACTTCTACCACATTCACATAATCTTTACTATCACTCGAAAAATCCAGAAAATGAGATTGCTTCCAAAAAAGCCAATGTTATAAACTTCTTAAGTATCACGACAAAGGTCTTGCAAAAAGTTTACCGGCAGAAAGTTTCTCGAGATAAAATCTCCATATATATATATATAAATATATATATATATATATATATATATATATATATATATATATATATATATATATATATATATATATATATGTGTGTGTGTGTGTGTGTGTGTGTGTGTATGTGTATGTGTGTGTGTGTATTTTCAAAGTTCTAAAAAAGAGCAAAACTTATAAAGAGAAACGCCGAAGAAGAACTCGACTGCAAAATGCTTATCACTCTAAAGGAGAAAAATTCGAAAGTGCTTCTCAAAATATCAGCACTCCTATCTATCTTACATTTCCGAAATTCAGAATAAAAGTCTTTAAAAAGACTATATTACCCTTTCACATCCCTTAAAACAACTCCAAAATTCCTTTTCATCCTTCCAAATTGACAAATGACCTAGAAGCTATGGTTATTACCGTTTTCACATTAGTAGCAAGGATTTGAGTCCTTATCAAGCCTATGATGATGGGTGCAACATGACTGGCTATGAGTAAATTCAATTCTTAGATCTATAGGGAACCCTAAACACTTGTGTGATTTGAGTGGCCCGTGAAAGCTAGCCTAAGTCATGTAACCTCCTCGCATGCTTGCATAGATAGTTTCAACCCTAACATGGATAACTCACCTTATTTTTCGCTCTTATAATAAAAAGCAAACTGCTTAGGCTAATAGAAAGGAAACTCCGAAAAGATTTCTTAAAGTAAAAATGAGAAGTTTGCTTGAGGACAAGCAAATCTAAGTGTGAGATATTTGATATCGGCTAAAAAGTCACATTTTCATCCCGGTATTGAGACCCAAAAACAATAAAGTTCCAAGATTTATCGCCAAAATACTCTCTTTGTCGGATCAAATTGAAGATCAAGTGATTACGAAGCCGGTGCAAAAAGAATCAAGAGAATCGGAGCAAAAATGGTGAAAGACAAGTTATAATCCTGGAAACAGCAGACCAGGGCATGCCATACGGCTTGCCATCCGGATTTCCATAAGGGGATACGGCATGCCATGCATACGCCCAGGTCAAAAGGGCTACCAAGTCATACGGGTAGGCCATACGGCTTGCCATACGGCCTGCCAGCCGTATGACAGCAATTTCCATTTTCTAGTTAAGGGCCATTTGGCATTCATTTTTACACACACTTCAATTCACTTCTCTCTCTCTCTCTCTCTCTCTCTCTCTCTCTCTCTCTCTTTCTACAATAATAGACATACTTGAAGGTCTTCGACTCCGTGCGGGAAACCTAGTACCCGGAGAAGAATGTCGAAGATTGTATTAGGAGCGGTCTGGAGTTTGAAGTTGTCACTTTTGTATTCAGAACTCGTTTAATCTACTGGTACTTCTATCCTTTATCTTTATATAATGTCTTTCATTAGTCTGATTTGTGATATTGTTACCATTATTAGCGAGTAGTTATCTTTAGTGTATGCTATGATGTAGTCAGTTATAATGCCGAAATAATATTATGGTTTGTGTAGGTTGTTGAGATGTTTTCTGATTATGCTTTAAACTCAATCACTTTTCCAACTAATAGAACGTAGTTATCGGCTCTGTTATTGGGAAGTCGTGAACCCAGATTCAGAGTACACTATTTGTGTCACCTCTTGATAAGAGAAGTCTAACGGATACAATGTGAGTTTGACTGAGGTAAACCAGTTGTAGTAAGTCCATCGAGCCTTGGATTTCGACTGAGGACTCTTTCATAGTGAAATATCTAACTAAGCCCTTAGTACATTTTCAATCCTAGACCATGCTAGTGTAGTCACAAAGCATATAAACTTCGTACGTGCATGCTGAAGCACAATGGTTGTTGTAAGCTGTACCTCTGCTATGTAAGGCCATGGAACCCAGTCAGTGCTGATTAGTACACTTCACCATAACGCGGTCTCAAGCATTACACTTCGCTTCAGGGATTCTTAGTTAATTAAGGAACTGTTTGTTTAAACACATAAAGGATTGGACCGTTAGGATAACTGAACGTGTTCATGGAAATCAAACTGACTTGGCCATGGTGTTCTTTATGGCTGAACCCTTTTTAAGGGCCTAACTATCTTTTTAAACCCAATCATTAACGAATGCATCAAAACACATCACGTCTCTCGGATATGGCATACCTTGTATCTCATTTTGCTTAAGAAAGGTTAGACCTTTGTGGAATGTTAATACATCACCCAACTGAGTCGCTCAATTGGATGAGATGTTTGAACGTGTATGCCTGTAGTCAGACTGCACGGGGGTCGGGGGTAAGGGACGTTGTTGTCTATTTAGAATCTTCAAGCCTAACGCATTACCTAGTGACATGTCTTATGAGAGGGGCGTTAGGACTAGTGTAGTGAATACAAGGTCACTACCTATTCATGAGCCATCATTCCATAATCTCGGCAAAGTAACTGACGAAACCATAGTATGCACTTGCTTTAACCTTATCTGAATTACAAATTTTATCGCATTTACTCTGTTTTATCTTATAAACTAGAAAACCCCAAAATTAGGTAATATACCACTACTCCTTCACTTTAGGATTATCTTAAGCTTTAGTTATAGGTTCGATTCTACTGATATCTTAAAAATTCGACCCTAGGTCATACTTCCCTTACTCACCATAATAAGGAGTAGTACGATTTTGGCCCGGCTAAATATAAATTTAAAACTATTGCCCTCACCTCTTGATAGCTAATTCTGACGCATTGCGGCCTAATGACACCGTATAAATAAAACCGTCCGTTTCGGTCATATATCAGTCACAAATTTCTTTATAATAAATTGGCCTGCTATCTTCAATGAAAATTTCTCTCCTTCGATCGATATTCCAGTTCCTAAAAGCGGATGCAAGTTTTTCTTTATTTCTAAAAATCATTCGTCATCTAAGTACACCATCGTCGTTATAACGATCCCATCCTAGCCCGTCATCCTCATCAAACGCAGGACGATCAGAATCTTCTTGAACATTAAGAAACCCGAAAGGATGGTTCACAGGAGGTTGGATCGGCCTCTCGATCACATTTTGATCATCTTTAGATATATCTCCTTCAACACTATAATTCTCTACCGAACATTCACTCGTTGTTGACGCACCATCGTCGGAATTTACTTCTTAATTTTGTTCTTCAGCTACCACTTCATCTTCATCTACAAACACACTTCCTGATTAGGGCTACACGGAGGCAAACCGACAAATGAAATGCCGGTTTTATGTGACAACTGAAAAACTGGAAATCGTACCTATTTTTATAAATTTTTTGTTTGAAAAACCATTTTTGTAATTACTCTATCAAAAATTACTATTTTGAAAAAAAAAATCATAAAGTTAAACCAAACGGAACGAATAAGGATACATAAAACATGACTATTATGCATATTTGTTTTGATTTTCATGAAAATAATCAAGGCTACATGCTCTTGTATATTCTCCAAACTAACTTCTACATGTTCATACTCAAAATGGCTTAAGTTGTCATTACTTTACTGGCCTCTGAGGAAATTTTCTCAAAACTGACGTACGTAAACCAGATCAAAACTGTGAGTTAATAAGAAATGAGACCATGCATCTCGTACTCTTAAACAACCCATCTAACTTTTGCCAAATGCCAGATTGAGCCTCTAAAAGCTTCTGCGCCTTGACTTGTAACTTAGATTGTCATGGAATAGTCTCACCGACGTGTATCTGATAAGAACAAACACCAGCTTTAACATTAATGGATTAACTCAAAATCCACACACAAATTAAAAACAAAATATAAAATATGCAATTTGAAGATAAGAGATTGAATTAGTGCACACCTTAAAAAAAATGAATTAGAGCTTGAATGAACTCAAAGTTATTTCTGAAAGAGATTTCATATAAGGAATAATCGAGTAGAAGTTCAATAATAAACAGCTCTGGTCTGTTTTCAGGTTCTTGCTCGTCTTCATCATCAATGATCTGAAGCATTCTTAGTTCCACATCTAATGTTGAAGGAGATAAACTCTTGAGATAATCTATCAATGCCTCAACTGTATAATCCGATGTTACAAGTTACAGAACAAGAAAAAGCTTAGAAATAGCATTATGAAAATACATTAGGCCAACCTAATGGTATAACCATAACTTTTACAGTTTTTTCGTCTCAACGGATGACTTGACAAATTGTACAAAAGGTGATGAGGGCAGATCGGTACTTTTGGAAGTTTTATCAAGATGATCATCTTGTATGCCCTTTCTTCATTACTCGGTTCACTAGGCCTGAACAATATTTCTCCAAAAAGAGATGGTGTTGAAGGTAAAAAAGAAAGGTTCCTTTTCAGGCTTTTTTGGAGGCTCAATCGGCTTGTTGTGGGCCTGCAAATTGCATAATAGTAACCAAAATATCTTTATTATGTTTTCTCCAACATGTTTGTTGTTTTTTTAAAAATGATTTTATAATTATAATCGAATCGAGATTTGAATTTTTTATTAAATAGTAATTTTTGCATGTTTAATTAGAGAAATGGTTTTTCAAACTGGAAATTTTCAAAAATAAGGAAACTGAACTTTCAAATGCCGGTTTGGAATTTTTAACCTAAACTGGCGTTTGAAATGCCGGTTTGAGGCCAAGTTACCCTAATATGTTTTGCTTTTCTAGTTTTCCTGACACACTGTCAAACCAGCAATTGAAATGTTGGTTTGCATACCTGATTTTTTCAGTTTTTCAGACTATTATTTCTGCAAGGCTGCAACCCTATCATATCATAGTCCATTATTACAATCAATTTGAGCTTGAATTGCCAGAAATATATTTTATATATAGAGTTAATAAAATAACTTAATCTTAAAACTATTACATATTTCTTCAATCGGTAAATTCTAACCCAACACCAAAACACCTTATACTCATCACATAGAATGGCTGAATTTCGTGGATTTATGGTTCATTTTATTTGGGGTGGTGGAATTACATTTCAAAATGGGTGGTTAACTGGTGATGAAACATCACTTAGATACACTATTCCAGTATTATACCAAAAGATTGATTGCATGAAGTTACGCAAAATGGCTTATAAATATGTAGGTGTTGATTCAAGAACAAATACATTGAAGATGATTATGTGGAATGAGTACTTAGGCAATGCATGTGCGACTAAAATTTATGACGATAATTATTTGAAAACAATGTATTTTTTTGGATGGTCAAAATTCACAATACATTGGTCAAATTGAAATTCAGTTTGAGCAAGACCTTTTGACACAACGATCCGGTATTGTAGATCAGTTACAAAGTTTAATTCAATCTTCTCAAATTACACAAACCGGGGGTGGTGGTTTATCCACATCTCAATCTGGAGGTGTATTTATAGATGAAGATGAAGTGGTGGCTGAAGAACAAAATGAAGAAGTTGATTCCGGTGATGGTATGTCAACACCGAGTGAAGGTTTGTTAGATAATTGTGGTGTTGAAGGAGATATATCTGAAGATGATAAAAATGTGGTCGAGATGCGGATCCAACCTCCCGTAAGCCATCCTTTCAGGTTTCTTAATATTGAAGAAGATTTTGATCGACCTGCGTTTGATGATGATGAAGAGTTAGGATGGGATTGTTATAACAACACTGGTGTCCTTAGAAGATGGATGGTTTTTAGAAATAAATAAGAATTTGTATCCGCTATTCGAAACTGGAATATCAATCGACACAGAGAAATTTTTGTTGAAGATAGCAGACCAAGTTATTATAACGCAATTTGTTACACAAATAGTCCTCATTACAATTGTCAACATCAAATTAAAAGATGTCCATGGATGGTAGCTGGTACAATGAAAAATAAAGATCGTGTATGGAAAATTACAATATGGATTGATGAACACATTTGCTATGGAAACGTGCAAGGTAACAAAAATCGTTGCTTAACCTACAGTTTAATTGCTACTGAGATTATATCTCAATTTAGTCAAAACATTGCCTATGAAGTTAAACACATCCAAGCTCACGTGAAACAAGCTTGGAAAGTGGATATCTCTTACGCCAAGGCTTGGAATTCTAGGCATATTGCAATTGAACGTTTGTTTAGAACTTGGCAAAGAAAGTTTGCAGAACTGCTAAAATATGTCGATGAATTGGTTTACATCAAACCTGATACAATTGTTCGATGGGTGTATGGCCCTCAAATTGAATATGGTGTCCACACATTCAAATATGTATTTTAGGCATTTGGCCCTGTTATTAAGGCATACCAAAAATGTATTCCTATAGTTTGTATTGATGGGACTCATTTGAAGGGTAAATACATGGGTAAGATGCTTACCGCGGTAGCCAAAAATGCTAATGGGCAAATTCTGCGTGTTGTATTCACATTAGTTGACAGTGAGACGAACGAAAGTTGGGCTTGGCTTTTGAAATAGTTCTAAACACATCTTAATTGTCACAGTAACAGAGAATTGTGTGTCATATCTAATCGTCCGATGGCTGATAATGCTTATGGTTGGCATCATCGTTATTACTTGCGCCACACTCATAGTAACTTGATGAAAAAGTTTGAAAGAAACAACGAGATAAAGAAGTTGTGTTGGAGGGTCGGTTCCACGATGCAAAGTAATAAATACAAAAGTGAGTGCGTGGAATTAAAAGAGTGAATGAGGTGGATTGGAATTATTTAGAAGAAACTGAACTTCATAAGTAGACTTTGTTTAGAGACAACGGTCGTTGTCGTTAGGGTAACTTAACCACAAACATAGCCGAGTCATTGAATAATGTTTTGTGTCATGCCCGTATGATGCCAATCAAAGCGTGTATTTATTACACATTTCACTACACAAGAGAGCACTTCAACAACCAAGAAAGAACAGGTCACGAATGGCAAGCACCACTATCCAAGAGTATCTGGGCACAATTTCAAGATTGTGATAAACTAGTGATGTGTCAAAAGTGTGTGCAATAGTGCTTAGCTTATTCTTCAACTTTTAAATTTATAAAACCTTTTATTATTACACTTTAACACCCTAACGAGCAACAAAACCCGATCAGAGGTAGTAATTTAGGTTATCGTCCCAGAGAAGTGTAGGTATGGATAAGAGTTACTTTATTATTTAATTCTTATTAAAGAATTAAAGATATGTTTTTATGTCCTTTATGGGATAGATTTATCTCTTAGGAAAGAGTTACTTTTAAAGATAAACAAAGTAAAACAAGGAATTAAAGATTCAAAATAAAATATAATACATGTAAAGATACAAGTAATGTAGTGACTCATCCTAATCCACCTGCACGTTGTCTTCAACAGCTGGTCCCATTGCGAGGTACAGACCTCTATATGCCATGAACGACTCCATGTAATATCTTTAAAATGAGCTAATGCACGGCGGAAGATTTCTTTCATACCTGAGAATAAACATGCTTAAAAGTGTCAACCAAAACGTTGGTGAGTTCATAGGTTTATCATAAACAATAAAATTCATAATTTTAATAGACCACAAGATTTAAATACAGTACACCTATCGCGTGTACGAAACCATTTTTCATAATGCTTGGCAAAGTAGGTTCGTATCCTTTTCTTCCCCGTAGGTTACCTTGCGATTTTTAATAACCGTACACATATCTCGTGCACAAAATAACATACATATAACCTGTGTATAAAATCATTCTCTCGATACAAAACATTCACTTTGCTTTCATTGCTTGGCTTGGTAACCGACCTTAACATATAATGCGCATCAATAATATCCCCAAAACAGAACATCTCGTCTGTATAATATATAAACTTCGAAGTACTAAACACCACGCCCACTAGCTCTTCCGTCTAGTGAACATTCTGGGTGGGGGTATTAAACCCGATAGCTACCTTCAGGATTCGCGTGAATTAGGGCCATACCCGTTTTCTAATTCTTAGGTTACCAAGAAATAATAATCAGGGGAAATATTCACATCAATTAGTGGCAATTATCACGTCTAACTAATTCAATCATAATCAACAGAACTTCTGTCTGCATAATAATTCATTCGAGGAATGTTTTGCTTGTGTCATATCGCGTCAAACATTTATAAAAGCATTTCATGTATTCTCAGTTCAAAATATATTTCAAAAGCATTTAATAAAGCAGTTATAAAAACAGCGCATGTATTCTCAGTCCCAAAGATATAAAGAGTAAAAGGGAATCAAATGAACTCACTATACGATATTTTTGTAGTAAAAATATGCATACGACGGAACTGAACAATGTAAGGCTGGCCTCGAATTCAAGAACCTATATCATTATATATATATATATATATATATATATATATATATATATATATATATATATATATATATATATATATTAACACATATAATCGTAATCGAACAAGTTTAGATATTATTATTAATTGTTATTTCAGTAACTTGTATGTTTCATTGGTAACTATATTAACTATATTTATTTTATATACTTTAGATAAATAACTAGTATTTATTATGAAAATATTAATGTTGTTATGCGAAATATATATATATATATATATATATATATATATATATATATATATATATATATATATATATATATATATATATATATATATATATATATAACATAATCTTATATAGCTATTTGGTAAAATAATATCAATAATAGTAAATAAAAATTTGTATCTTTTTATGATAATAATAATAATAATAACAATAAAATTAATAATGAAATAATAATTATAAGAGTATTAGTAATAACTACCTTAAAGGAGTAGCCCTTAAAAAATGCCCAAGTCCGGGTTTGAACCCGCGACGTCCCGCTAACCCTATAACATACCCAAACCGTTCATCTACCCGATACTTTCTGATATAACTCGTAGTCTATATCTATCTAACCCGTATCTCCTTGTTGTCTTCTCAACACCACAAACCCCATCGTCATCATTATCTTAATTTCCATCATTATCATCATCATAATCTAATCATAAGATCATCCTTATCATAACCATCATCAAGGCCTAATCATCATCATTTTATTATCGAGTCGTAAACATACCCATTATCAACATTATTTTATCATGGTCACAATCATGATTGCTTCACTATCATTGTCTTTATCATCTTTATCTAATCACCTAACATTATCAAATCATCCTAGCTATCATCAACTATTTCCTAACATAAAAATCACAGTTTCATCTTCATTTTCGTGAGCATCACTACGTACTATCATCAATATATATCATACCATCATCGTACATTCATCATCTTTATCACATACTCAAACACAAAACGAGTGACAGCAACATTAACATCGAGTGAAGTGAAGTAGCAGCCCACTTAGAGGTATCGGCCCAACAAGCATTTTAAAGAAACCCATATGTACACTAGCCCACTTAGCAAGTTATGGCCTAACTAGAAAAAGAATTCGGCCCACCACACAAAGAAATCTCGGCCCAAGTTAAATCACACAATTACTGATGGGTGATTGTTGGTCGTTAAAAAATATATATATAAAAAACACTAAACAATTTCGGTTCCTCAACAAATCATCTAGGATTTGTTTCAACTTTTAGACCCCACTATGTCATTATCATCCCATTAATTTTTTTCAATATAAAGCCACCATGCACCCTGGTGACTGTCGGCCGTAAAAAAAACGCATTAGCAGCAGTAGTTTAACATCATAATCATACTCATCATATATCATGTGGTTGGAATTGCAACAGAGGTAAAGCATGCGAATTAAATATATCAAGTGGGTTGTCTATTGATTACTTGTCAGCCACAAGGAAAAGGGGAGGCCACAAGCAATTTAAAACAAAGAAATCCTCGACTATTATACACATATCATCTTTCATGTTTATTATTCCTATCATCTTAATGATTTTATTTTCGAAACAAACCAGTTATAGCAGCAATTCTTGATGTTATTCTCGACAGAACAGAAGCAACGAAACAACCAGGTGTAGCAGTAGCAAGGCTGTTGTGCGAGCAGTTTTTGAGATGGTGGGTTATGTTAGATGTTCTTGTAAGTATAGATGGAGATAGATGATGGTGGTGAAGGTAAATGGTTTGATTTGGTTCTGGGTTGTAAACTGAAATAGTAGCAGTAATAAGTGAGTTGCAACAGAAGGCAAGTAGCAGCCGAAGCAAAACAGTAGGTGTGGTGTCGATGATGGTTCTTGTGGTGGTTTTAATGGTGATCGATGCATGGTGATAAATTAGGTTTGATGTTGGTGATCGGTTAAAAGTTGAGCAAGGTGATGGTGATGAGGTGGTGTTCTTTAGTTGTTCATAGCTTCGATTAGTAATTTGCAGGAAGTCAAAAGTGATGATGGTTTGGACTGCGAAATAGGAGGTGAAAGAAGATGGTTGTTTGTTGATTTGTTTTGAATAATAGAAAAAAAAAATATAAAAAAGGCACCCGTGGAAAAGGGGTTGTAGAAGATGTTGGTTTCGTGGTTTCAATTAAGAGAGAGAGAGAGAGATGGTGGTGATTCGCTTAGGGTGGTGGTTTATGTTTGATTATGAATCCTAACTATCTCTCTGCAAATGCTTGAGTGTAAGTAATATATGTATATGTATCTTAATATCTCTCCTTTATATTTACAATTCCAGTAGCGGATATATATATATATATATATTGTGCATTTAAATGATTGTAATAGAACTCAAATGTACGATTGATTTGGTTTGTAGTGCAGCTATGGTCGACAAGATATTCGAGTAGGAAGAAGAAAATAAGATAATAGAAATAGATAGGGACTTGAAACATATTCGTACACTTTAACTGTTATTGACAGCTAACAAATTTTGTATCTGTCTGTTTGATTTTTCTCCTCCTCCATTCGAATTGCAGTAAGGAATAGCATCATATATAGCTAGCTGGTAATCGAATAATTAAAGTTATTAAAAGTGATTTGATCATTTTATTTGCATTGAGAATTTGATTTGGACACTCAACTGATTTTGTTGTATTTGTGAATTCGTCTGGTATCAATCGTAGACAGGAAGAATCATGAGCAGGAAGAAGAACAAGAATAAAGAAAAGAAGAAGAAGAAAAAGAATAAAAGTAGATTGTGATGTGCAACTGAATTTGTTTTGTTCTTAAAATTGAATCTTTGATTTGTACGAATTTGAGACAGGAAGAACAAATTAAACACAGCATGATTGTATCGTGAATCTGATTTTGATTCTGTACTTGTATATTTCCATATTTAATTAATTTAAATTAATAATTATACTATTAATACAATAATACTACTGATTCATATAATGTATCTGTATATATATATATATATATATATATATATATATATATATATATATATATATATATATATGTTTTTATATATTTGTATTTATATTTCATTACTATATATATTTGGTATTAATAAACAATTAGGTATATTAATAATAATACTAATAATAGTAATAATTATATAATTAATAATAATATTAACAATAATGATAATAATAATAATTATTAATTACAATATTAAAAATGTTATTATTTATGATATTAATAATAATTTGTATTATTTTTTATAATATTATTTACAATATTAATAATGATTTTAATGATAATGGTAATTATAAAATTACAATATTAATAATCTTAATAATAATTCAAATCATAATTTTACTACTAATTATAATAAAAATGATATTAATAATGATAACAATAATATTAGTAATTAGTAATAATAATAATATGAAAAATTAAATGTATCGAATTTTATATTTATATATTATGTTAAAATGAATATTTAATATAATGACATTAACATTAACATTAATATTAATATTTATTTATAACAATAATTTCATACAAACAATTAATAACATTCATTATATATATATATATATATATATATATATATATATATATATATATATATATATATATATACATACATATCTATATATATATATACATATCTATTTACAAATAGTTGTTCGTGAATCGTCGGGAACAGTCGAAGGTCTAATGAATGAATAAAAACAGTTCAAAAATTTTGAGACTCAGGATAACAGACTTAGCTTATCGTGTCAAAATATTATATCGTATCAAAAGTTTGGTTTAAAATTAGTCGAAAATTTTTGGGTCGTCACAGTACCTACCCGTTAAAGAAATTTCGTCCCGAAATTTGAGTGGTGACAGTTAGAATTGAAATCGAGAATGTTTAAGTACCAGATTTGAACTCAGATTCTTAATAGAAAGATTTTAGTCGTCTAAGAATGTTTCATCGAAGAAATTGATAAGATTAAAGATTTCTTCGAGGTTGATACGCAGATAAATTTATAAATGCCCCGACTCGTGTCGAGTTCGGTTTCATGATGAATTCAAATCAAGTAACATGGTTTAGGATGAATACCAGCCGAGTAACACGGTTCGTGGTGATGGTAAGGCTGATCAAATATTACCATCATCACAATCCATTAGAACTTCCGCATGACTTACGATAATATAATCACGTTGATTAAGTGTCATTATATTACATTAACTCATGCTTTCATTCCAATATTACTCAAGAATATCCAAGGATTTAAAACTTCTAGGGTTTCACTAGAATTTAGAAGTCAAAGTAGTTTCCGATATGAGGTACTATGGATAAAACGAATGTGAAAATAATTACGAACGAAAACGATATAAAGATACCTTCAGAAATGTCCAGGATATTCACAGTTAAGGATGATATAACGATATCATAGAAATATTGAAGATATTATGATGAGGAAAGAAGATTTCGATCATTTTCCGAGCTTTTCCAACGTACCATTCTTTTGTTATCAAGCTTTCGGTCATTAAGACCATCTACGGCTTTTGCTGCTTCATCAGCATTCTCACATCTGAATCATTGGTTATCGATCTGAGGTGCTTTCAAGAATTTTGAATGAAGATTGTAATTGTCAAGATATATATGGTGTTTAAGATGAAGTCAAGTGGCAAACTTGAAGAAATGTTTAACTGTAGAAGATGTAACTTATTAACGATATTTTAAATTAAAATGTGTTGTAATTAATATTTCCTACTCTTTTAATACTTTTTAATTGTCCAAAGTTAGTAGTCCAATAGTCCAATGTCAGTATAGGTTTAAAGTTTTACGTAGTTAATTAATTGGTTATTAATCAATTTTATTTTATCCATTATTTTCTTCATTATGCCACTTGTCAAATCTTGACTTGGATTCTGATCGGTCAAAATCCGAATATGAAATTGAATTTGAATGAAAATGGTTGTTCTTCGGTGAACAAATATATATGTGGATGTAGGTAGGATAGTTCAATGACTGTTGAATCGGATTGAAGATTGTACAGTGTAACTTATTAATGTGAAAACTAAATATTCCTCGGGTATTACCTACCCGTTAAAATATTTTCACCAATAACAGTTTGTATAAAAGAACTTTTAATTACAAATCTTTATGAAAATATATATACATCTATATTTTCTTCAGATGTAATCATGGATTTAATGAGTCAATATAATATTAAACTCATTTGATTTACCGTTAGAACTAGAATACATAATCTCTAAAACATTAGAGATCACATAATCGCCATGAAGAACGGAGATGAATGATGTAGAACGATATGTAGAACGAAGATAATTGATGTAGAATAAGATGTAGAACGAAGGTTATGTTCGAGGTATAGAATGTGATGTTGAGGCGTGTGATGTTGAGGCGTGTGTTGTTGATGGTACAGGTGCTATCGGTGATGCTGCTGGTGTTTGTAAGTTGTGCACCATATTCTCCAAAGTTATTACTCGGGCGACTTCTTCCATTACTCCAGGATGATTGTCGGTCGGAACGAGTGGATGAATAAGGTATAGAATTGTAGAGATTATGTAATCATTGCGAGCTATTCTGGAAATGAGAGTGAACATGGTGTTTCGGACTGGTTCGCCGGTAATTCTTCAAGTTCTTAGTCAAAAGGTGAATTCGTTTGACAGAAAGGATCGCCTTCTTCACGTCTCCATTGGTTAAGTTGACTTCGAACCCATCCCCAATTCAGCCAGAATTGGTGATGACTAATTGGTTGATATATTCTGGTTACACTGCTTTCGGAGCTCAATTCAGCCATGAACGACGCCATGTAATATCTTCAAAATGAGCTAACGCACGGTGGAAGATTTCTTTCATACCTGAGAATAAACATGCTTAAAAGTGTCAACCAAAAGGTTGGTGAGCTCATAGTTTTATCATAAACAATAAAATTTATAATTTTGATAGACCACAAGATTTAAATACAGTATACCTATCTCGTGTATGAAACCATTTTTCATAATGCTTGGCAGAGTAGGTTCGTATCCTTTTCTCCCCCGTAGGTTGCCTCGCGATTTTTAATAACCGTACACATATCTCGTGCATAAAAATAACATACACATAACCTGTGTAAAAAATCATTCTCTCAATACATAACATTCACTTTGCTTTCATTGCTTGGCTTGGTAACCGACCTTAACATATAATGTGCATCAATAATATCCCCAAAACATAACATCTCGTCACTATAATATATAAACTTTGAAGTACTAAGCACCACGCCCCACTAGCTCTTCCGTCTAGTGAACATTCTGGGTGGGGGTGTTAAACCCGGTAGCTACATTTAGGATTCGCGTGAATTTGGGCCATACCCATTTTCTAATTCTTAGGTTACCAAGCAATAATAATCAGGGAAAATATTCACATAAATTAGTGGCAATTATCACGTCCAACTAATTCAATCATAATCAACAGAACTTCTATCTGCATAATAATTCATTTGAGGAATGTTTTGCTTGTGTCATATCGCGTCAAACATTTATAAAAGCATTTCATGTATTCTCAGTTCAAAATATATTTCAAAAGCATTTAATAAAGCAGTTATAAAAACACCGCATGTATTCTCAGTCCCAAAAATATAAAGAGTAAAAGGGAATCAAATGAACTCACTATACGATATTTTTTAGTAAAAATATGCATACGACGGAACTGAACAATGCAAGGTTGGCCTCGGATTCACGAACCTATATCATTATATATATATATATATATATATATATATATATATATATATATATATATATATATATATATATATATATATATATATATATATTAACACATAAAATCGTAATCGAACAAGTTTAGATATTATTATTAACTGTTATTTTAGTAACTTGTATGTTTCATTGGTAACTATATTAACTATATTTTTTTATATACTTTAGATAAATAACTAGTATTTATTATGAAAATATTAATGTTGTTATGCGATATGTTTTTAATATATTCTTATATAGCTATTTGGTAAAATAATATCAATAATCTAATGACCCGTCCTAATCCATCAGGACGAATACATTACATTTGGTTACATCGCGAGGTACTTGACCTCTATATGATACATTTTACAAACATTGCATTCATTTTTAAAAGATAAACTTTCATCACATCGAAAGTTGACGGCATGCATGCCATTACATAATACATCCAACTATAATTGACTTAATAATAATCTTGATTAATTCAATGACTCAAATGCAACGTCTTTTGTAATATGTCATGAATGACTCCAAGTAATATCTCTAGAATGAGCAAATGCACAGCGGAAGATTTCTTTCAAACCTGAGAATAAACATGCTTTCAAGTGTCAACCAAAAGGTTGGTGAGTTCATTAGTTTATCACAAACATTCATTTCCATCATTTTAATAGACCAGAAGATTTCATTTTTCCATAAATATACATCTCATATCAGGCATTTCGCAAACTGCATAGAGATAAAAATCATTCATATGGTGAACACCTGGTAACCGACCTTAACAAGATGCATATAGAATATCCCCATCTTTTCGGGACTCCCTTCGAACATGATAAATTCGAAGTACTAAAGCATCCGATACTTTGGATGGGGCTTGTTGGGCCCAATAGATCTATCTTTAGGATTCGCGTCAATTAGGGTGTATGTTCCCTAATTCTTAGATTACCAGACTAAAAAGGGGCATATTCGGTTTAATAATCCAGCCATAGAATGTAGTTTCGATTACTTGTGTTTATTTCGTAAAATATTTATAAAAGCAGCGCATGTATTCTCAGTCCCAAAAATATATATTGCAAAAGCATTTAAAAATGGAGCAAATGAAACTCACTATACTGTATTTTGTAGTAAAAATACATATGACGATACTGAACAATGCAGGGTTGGCCTCGGATTCAAGAACCTATATCATTTGTTTATTTATTAATACACATAATTGTAATCGAACAATATATATATAAATTTATTAGTTATATTATTTTTATATAAAATATATATATATATATGTATATGTTTCATATATTCATTTTTGTATATGAAATATAAATTTTGTTATGTTATATATATATATATATATATATATATATATATATATATATATATATATATATATATATATATATATATATATATATATATATATATATATATATATATATATATATATATATATATATATATATATCGTTTGTTTGTTAAAATATAGTAATAATAATACTAATATAATATTAAAAATGGTAAAAATTATTATAATACTTAATATTATTAATAAGGGTAATAATGTTAATAATTCTATTATTGATAATAATAATGATATTAATGATAATAACTATAAAAATATTAATTTTTCTGTTAATAATTGTTGTGAATATAATTTTAGTAATTACATAATAATAATACTCAGGTAAATATAAATAATAATTCTTATAATCATATTAGTGATAATAATAATAATCTTAATATAAATGCTAATGATAATAATAACAAATTTAGTTATGATAATAATTATAATACTTGTCAAAAAAATAATAATTACTAATAATAATGATAATCATAATTAAAATCTTGATGTTCATCATACATAAATATAATACTACAATAATGATAATACTTACTTACAATAATAATAACAATTATAATTGTAACTATATTTATAATAATAAGAATATTTGATAGTTAATGCTTTATTAGTAATAACATATTAATAATAATATACTTACTATAATTATAATAGTGATAATAATAAATAACAATACTAATAATTATAACATTAATAATAATAACAATACTATTAATAAATAAATTTTTATATAAAGAACTACCTTCTAAGGCTTTTATAAAAAGAATTGCACCGAACCGGGATCGAACCCTCGACCTCTCGTTCACTGACCCAAAACTCAAACCACTCCTCTGATCTATCTTTTCTGAATTATACCCTATCCCATTTTATTTAACCCATTCGCTTGTTTCATCTTCTTCATCTCCTTCTTCCAAATTCGACTAATGTTCAATCCCATTAATAGCTATTAGTTTCCTTAATTTAAGAATTGAAAATAAAACAGAAACACTTAGAGATTTAGTGGTTTAATTAAAACAAAAGGATTTAAGAGGATTCACTGTAACAGATAATAAAAAGCTCGATGTAACCAAAATTCCAGTTCAAAATTTTAATGTGTTTTAGACAAAGATCAAAACATGAAAAAGATGCTAAATCATTTCTAGAAACTTTCTCCATCCTCAATTTGATCAGAAACATTTGAACGAATTCAAATTTCATGATGAACGAATTGTTTGACTTTTTGAATTTAAAATTTGACTCACGAATTCGTACTCGATACAACGAATTGGCTTTTGAAACTTTATAAGAAGTTTAAGTGAAATCTTTCTAACACCTTTGCATTTATGAATTTTGAAATGGGATTTGATTTTGATGTTTTGAATAATTTATGAAGTACAGAGCATAATGAACTGGGTTTTTATTTTTTTCTGTTTTTCAAACTCTCGATTACAGATGATAAATTATATAATGTGATTTGGTACGTGTTTTAACAGTTATTTCGAATATAATAGATTTGTATTGTGAATTAAAATCGACATATTACTAATTGGGGGCAAATAATTAGTCGCTCAGTAAAAAAAATATAAAAGAATAGAACTCGATTAATATGGCTAACAGAATTTGTTCTTTTATGTTTGTGATCGAATCAAATTGTAACCAGTTCCAAAGATAGAAAACAAAAAATTGATAGCAACTTGAAACTGAATTGTACCGTTTATAAATTATTTAATTAATATTAATATATATCTTAATAAATATAATACCAATAATTATATAAATAATAATAATAGTAAGAATTGTAATCTGATATTAATAGTAACAAAAATGATAATTCTCAATAAGTTTAATAATAATTAATAATAAAAATGATATTAATAATATTATTATTAATACTAACTTAAATAATATTAATACTATTAAATGATAATAATAATATCACTAACAATGGTAATATAATACATAATAAATTTCATATTTTTTTATCATAATTTTATTAATACTGATATTAATATTAATAATAATTATTATAACAACTATATCTAATATATTAGTATTACATTTTATAGATTATGTAATATAGCTATATAATATATATTATATAATAATAAGTATTAAATTTTATATATTTTAATAATAATATCTAATAATAACGAAAATATAACAAGTTACAGGTTTCCATAAAAAGATTAATAATACTGATGTTGATTTTAATAATAATAAAAGTAATAGTAATAATATTATACAAATATATTTTTAACTTGTAGTTACCTTTAATTATTATTGTTATATATATATATTATATGATAATATATGCTTAATATTTATTATTTATACAATATATATATATATATATATATATATAACCATATAATCCTAATTACTAATAAGAATCATATATATATTTATTTATTTTGATAATACTTAATTATTCTGTATATTATTTTACATTATAATTCAAGTACCTAAAAATGTATTTTATTAACTCAATATATTATATATACACTTACGTTTGTATATATATATATATATATATATATATATATATATATATATATATATATATATATATATATATATATATATATATATATATATATATATATATATATATATATATATATATATATATATATATATATATATATATATATATATATATATTTATTAACGCGTAATGGTTCGTGAATCGTCGAGAACAGTCGAAGGTCAAATGGATATATGATACAGTTCAAAAATTTTAAGACTCAACATTATAGACTTTGCTTATCGTATCAAAATCATATAAGATCAAGTTTAAATTTGGTCAGAAATTTCCAGGTCGTCACAGTACCTACCCGTTAAAGAAATTTCGTCCCGAAATTTGATTGGGATGGTCATGGTTGACATTAAGTATGTTTTCATGACTCATATGAGTTGAAATTTTGAGTTTTATCATCAATGAGTGATATGGATAAAACAAATCGTTTATGTGAAGAGTACGAGTGAAGCTATTATAAAATAATGGAATGAGAAAGACAAGTTTCATCATAACTTTTGACTAGTCATGGTTGAATTCCAGAATTCAAGGGATTTTAAAGAAAATCTTCGAAATCTAAAAGATTTGATTCTTCGACGAATAAGGAAATTAAGATCTCTATAATTAAATACGGTGATCTGCCTCGATTACTCTGTCTGATATTTCTATTATAAATTAAACTTTTTTCGTTCCATTATTTTCACCATTCCTATATTTTCTTTCTTAGTTCATACATCCAAAAGATTGTGAAAATGCTTAATCCAGTTCTAATCCTTGATATTTTCCTAATTATCATTTCTGTCATCCTTCTTTTCAATCTTCTACCAGAAAAATCTGTTTACTTCTACTATTTCCTTGGGGTGATACTATTCTTGATTCTACCGTGTCTTTATATTGCTATTTCGTATTAATATCCACGATTTGTAACCTCTGTGTTGTTTTTGGGCTTTATATTTTCTCTTACATTTCGGAGCTCTTTGCCTTTTTATTCTCCTCTCGACCTCTGGTAAAGCGAGTAATGGTCCAGAATTCGTAAGTATGAAGTTTCGAATGAACTTAATGTTCTAAATAAGAAAGAACGTAATAGCACGATTTGATTTGTCAAATTACCAGAATCACTGAGAATAGAACTATTAAGAATATATTTTCTTGATATGTTTGAAGGTTGAATAGATTGAATGAGTCGTGTAACATGGCACATGATGACTTTATGATCTGTGAATCATCACGTCCCATTAGAAACTCGGCATGACTTACTGTAATATAATCACGTTGATCAAGTGTCATTATATTATACTAACTCATGCTTCAGTTCCCAACACTACTTCAAAAACATTTGTAGTTTAAACTCGAAAGTTTACAGAATATAGAAACTAACAGTTTCTTATATGATGTAACACTGATAGCGCGAAGAGATAAATGATTTCAGATAAGATTAGTTATGAAAATACCTTCAGAAATATCAAGGATATTTATAATGAAAGATACGATGATATCTTAGAATTTCTCATATCGAAGGATGATGCAGAAGATTTGTCCGTAAAAGTTTAGAGTCAAGAAAAAGGTATTCGTTAATGACTTCAACAGATACTGAATCATTTGGATTCTTTGAAGACAGGTTTAGTCTTTGTGATTTTCCCACAGCCTCCTTCATGGTTTACTCAATCCGTTTTCCAGTATAAGTTTTCCATTGAGTGTTTCCAACACTCCATTCTTTATCATCAAACTTTTGACTGTTAAGGCAGTCTTCAGTTTTCATTGCTTCATCAGTATTTTCAAAATTCTGAGTATTGATTCGTAGACTGGGTGCTTTTCAGAATTTCAGAATGGAAGATCATAATTCTAAGAGATAAATGTTATATGTGTACATATAACTTTTGATGTAGACATGTTACTTGATTTCAAAATACTGATTGTTGATTCCTGGTAATTTGGTATGGCAATTCTCGTTTCAAGATACGGACGAGTATATGAATAGGTTTTAATGAAAAATGTAATGATTTTTCTGAAAGTTAAAGATCAATGAAGTTGCTGGTAAGTTTACAGCTAATGTGGTGGAATATAAATGGTTCTCCGGTAACGATGATGAAGGGCAAACTTATATATCAAAGTTATAATAAGGCTTATTCGAATAAAAAGTCGATGTTGATTTGTTGGAGCTATGACAAAATTTGCTACTTTGCAAGGGATTACCGAGTTATATTGAGTAATAATAACACTAAAGGATTTAGCACAGCTACATGTTAAACGTTTAGTCAGTTTTCGAGATTTTTTCAGGTGCATAACTATGTGCATAAATCTTTCCTTCCGTAGATGAAGTGTGGTTGGTTCATCCTCTCGATTGAGGTGTTTTCAAGAATCATGAAAGGTTTGAACGCAGATTGTAATTGTCAAGATACAAATGAGGTTTAAGATGAAATCAAGTGGCAAACTTGAAGAAATGTTTAGTTTCATATGTTATAATCAATATTTTAATTCATTTTAATTGTCCAATGTCATTAGTCCACAGCTAGTAGTCCATAATTAGTAGTTCAACAATTCATACATAGTTTAATATATAATATTCGAATTAATTAATACGTGTCGTGACCCATTGTATACATGTCTCAGACTCGATCACAACTCAAAGTATATATATTATTGTAGAATCAACCTCAACCCTGTATAGCTAACTCAAGCATTACTGCATATAGAGTGTCTATGATTATTCCAAATAATATATATAGATGTGTCGATATGATATGTCAAAACCTTGTATATGTGTCCCGATTTTTAAAGTGCGTAAAATAAATAACAGAAATTAAATGACGATAAATAAAATTGCGAGAATATAAATTGCGATAAATAAATTGCGATAAATAAATTGCAATCAGTTAGCTAGGAACAGTTAGCTAGGAACAGTTAGCGTAGATTCTTAACAAAATTTTTCTCATAGTTAATTTGTTTGTTTCTAACAAATTTTATTTTGTCCAATGTTTTCTTCATTATGCCACTTGTTGGATTCTGATATATCAAAATCCAATAGTAAATAACTGTTGAATCAGATTCGAAGAATGTACAGTGTAACTTATTAATGTGAAATCTAAATATTCCTCGGGTATTACCTACCCGTTAAAATATTTTCACCATTAATAGTTTGTACGAAAGAATTTTTAATTACAATCTTTATGAAAATATACTTACATATATATTTTCTTCAGATGTAATCATAGATTTAATGAGTTAATATAATATTAATCTCATTTGATTTACCGTTAGAACTAGAATACATAATCTCTAAAACATTAGAGATTATATAATCGCCATGAAGAACGAAGATAATTGATGTAGAACGATACGTAGAACGATGATTGTACTTGAGGTACAGAATGAGATGTTGAGGCATGGATTGTTGATCATACGGGTGTTGTTACTGATGGTACTATTGGTGTAGGTGATGTTGCCGAAGCTGGTATGTTTTGCACCATATTTTCCAAGGCTACAACTCGGGCGCGAAGCTCGTTGACTTCCTCTATTACTCCGGGATGGTTGATGGTTGGAACGAGTGGATGATTAAGATTTAGAATTGTGGATAGAATATAATCGTGACGAGCTACTCTAGAAATGAGGCTGAAAATGGTGTTTCGGATAGGTTCGTCGGTAAGTGCTTCAAGTTTTTCGTCAAGAGGTGAATTCGGTTGGTGGAAAGGATCGTCTTCTTCGTGTCTCCATTGATTAAGTAGACTACGAACCCATCAGATGAATTGGGGATGGCTGATTGGTTGATTCATTCCGGTCACACTGCTTTCGGAGCTTGAGTGGGATTCCATTTCGGAATTTGAGGGACTTGAACTGGTTGAGAGATTCGTCATGTACGATCAGATGAAGGATTTTCGATAAGAAATAGATTATAGGATGTAGATTAGTACCCTACAATACATAATTTACATATGCATATATAATACTAAAATCCCATAAATTACGGAGGAATCTACGAAAGCTGTCAGACAAAGGTAACAATAACAGATACGCTAAGATATGAATTTATCTATACACTGTCTACGTAATAGAGGCAGTAAGACGTGTCTAGACTTTAAGGATGATAAGCAAATAATTTTTGACACGAAATGATAAGCAAAACTTTTGACATGCAGACACGGTCGAAGTCCAGACCCACTAATGCATCTAAACAACTATCAGTTAGATACACTAATGCAAGACCTGGTTCGCTAAGACCACCGCTCTGATACCAACTCTAATGACCTGTCTTAATCCATCAGGACGAATACATTACATTTGGTTACATTGCGAGGTACTTGACCTCTATATGATACATTTTACAAACATTGCATTCGTTTTTAAAAGACAAACTTTCATCACATCGAAAGTTGACGGCATGCATACCATTTCATAATACATCCAACTATAATTGACTTAATAATAATCTTGATGAATTCAACGACTCGAATGCAACGTCTTTTGAAATATGTCATGAATGACTCCAAGTAATATCTCTAAAATGAGCAAATGCACAGCGGAAGATTTCTTTCAAACCTGAGAATAAACATGCTTTCAAGTGTCAACCAAAAGGTTGGTGAGTTCATTAGTTTATCATATACATTCATTTCCATCATTTTAATAGACCACAAGATTTCATTTTTCCATAAATATACATCTCATATCAGGCATTTCGCAAACTGCATAGAGATAAAAATCATTCACATGGTGAACACCTGGTAACCGACCTTAACAAGATGCATATAGAATATCCCCATCATTCCGGGACTCCCTTCGGACATGATAAATTCGAAGTACTAAAGTATCCAGTACTTTGGATGGGGCTTGTTGGGAACAATAGATCTATCTTTAGGATTCATGTCAATTAGGGTGTCTGTTCCCTAATTCTTAGATTACCAGACTAAAAAGGCGTATATTCGGTTTAATACTCCAGCCATAGAATGTAGTTTCGATTACTTGTGTCTATTTTGTAAAACATTTATAAAAGCAGCGCATGTATTCTCAGTCCCAAAAATATATATTGCAAAAGCATTTAAAAAGGGAGCAAATGAAACTCACTATAATGTATTTTGTAGTAAAAATACATATGACGATACTGAACAATGCAGGGTTGGCCTCGGATTCACGAACCTATATCATTTGTTTATTCATTAATACACATAATTGTAATCGAACAATATATATATAAATTTAGTAGTTATATTATTTTATATATATATATATATATATATATATATATATATATATATATATATATATATATATATATATATATATATTTCATATATTAATTTTTGTATATGAAATATAAATTTTGTTATGTTATATATATATATATATATATATATATATATATATATATATATATATATATATATATATCGTTTATTTGTTAAAATATAGTAATAATAATACTAATATACTATTAAAAAAGGTAAAAATGATTATAATAATTAATATTACTAATAAGGGTAATAATGTTAATAATTCTATTATTGACAATAATAATGATATTAATGATAATAACTATAAAAATATTAATTTTTCTGTTAATGATTGTTGTGAATATAATTTTAGTAATTACATAATAATATTACTCAGGTGAATATAAATAATAATTCTTATAATCATATTAGTGATAATAATAATAATCTTAATATAAATGCTAATGATAATAATACCAAATTTAGTTATGATAATAATTATAATACTTGTCAAAATAACAATGATTACTAATAATAATGATAATCGTAATTAAAATCTTGATGTTCATCATACATAAATATAATACTACAATAATGATAATACTTACTTACAATAATAATAATAATTATAATTGTAACTATATTTATAATAATAAGAATATTTGATAGTTAATGCTTTTATTAGTAAAAACATATTAATAATAATATACTTACTATAATTATAATAGTGATAATAATAGATAACAATACTAATAATTATAACATTAATAATAATAACAATACTAATAATAAATAAACTTTTTATATAAAGAACTACCTTCTAAGGCTTTTATAAAAAGAATTGCACCGAACCGAGATCGAACCCTCGACCTCTCATTCACCGACCCAAAACTCAAACCACTCCTCTGATCTAGCTTTTCTGAATTATACCCTATCCTATTTTATTTAACCCATTCACTTGTTTCATCTTCTTCATCTCCTTCTTCCAAATTTGACTAATGTTCAATCCCATTAATAGCTATTAGTTTCCTTAATTTAAGAATTGAAAATAAAACAGAAACACTTAGAGATTTAGTGGTTTAATTAAAACAAAAGGATTTAAGAGATTTCGCTGTAACAAACAATAAAAAGCTCGATGTAACCAAAATTCGAATTCGAAATTTTAATGTGTTTTAGACAAAGATCAAAACATGAAAAAGATGCTAAATCATTTCTAAAAACTTTCTCCATCCTCAATTTGATCAGAAACATTTGAACGAATTCAAATTTCATGATGAACGAATTGTTTGACTTTTTGAATTTAAAATTTGACTCACGAATTCGTACTCGATACAACGAATTGGCTTTTGAAACTTTACAGGAAGTTTATGTGAAATCTTTCTAACACCTTTGCATTTATGAATTTTGAAATGGGATTTGATTTTGATATTTTGAATAATTTATGAAGTACAGAGCATAATGAACTGGGTTTTTATTTTTTTCCGTTTTTTAAACTCTTGATTACAGATGATATATTATATAATGTGGTTTGGTACGTGTTTTAACAGTTATTTCGAATATAATAGATTTGTATTGTGAATTGAAATCGACATATTACTGATTGGGGGCAAATAATTAGTCATTTAGTAAAAAAAATATATATAAAAGAATAGAACTCGATTAATATGGCTAACAGAATTTGTTCTTTTGTGTTTGTGATCGAATCAAATTGTAACCAGTTCCAAAGACAGAAAACAAAAAATTGATAGCAACTTGAAATTGAATTGTACCATTTATAAATTATTTAATTAATATTAATAAATATCTTAATAAATATAATACCAATAATTATATAAATAATAATAATAGTAAGAATTGTAATCTGATATTAATAGTAACAAAATGTTAATTCTCAATAAGTTTAATAATAATTAATAATAAAAATGATATTAATAATATTATTATTAATACTAACTTAGATAATATTAATACTATTAAATTATAATAATAATATCACTAAAAATGGTAATATAATACATAATAAATTTCATATTTTTTTATCATAATTTTATTAATACTGATATTAATATTAATAATAATTATTATAACAAATATATCTAATATATTAGTATTACATTTTATAGATTATGTAATATAGCTAAATAATATATATCATATAATAATAAGTATTAAATTTTATATATTTTAATAATAATATCTAATAATAACGAAAATATAACAAGTTACAGGTTTCCATAAAAAGATTAATAATACTGATGTTGATATTAATAATAATAAAAGTAATAGTAATAATATTATACAAATATATTTTTAACTTGTAGTTACCTTTAATTATTATTGTTATATATATTATATGATAATATATGCTGAATATTTATTATTTATACAATATATATATTACCATATAATCCTAATTACTAATAAGAATCATATATATATTTATTTATTTTGATAATACTTAATTATTCTTTATATTATTTTACATTATAATTCAAGTACATAAAAAAATGTATATTATTAACTCAACATATTATATATACACTTACGTTTTATATATATATATATATATATATATATATATATATATATATATATATATATATATATATATATATATATATATATATATATATATATATATATACATATTTATTAACGCGTAATGGTTCGTAAATCGTCGAGAACAGTCGAAGGTCAAATGGATATATGATACAGTTCAAAAATTTTAAGACTCAACATTACAGACTTTGCTTATCGTATCGAAATCATATAAGATCAAGTTTAAATTTGGTCGGTAATTTTCGGGTCGTCACAAATAATATTAAATAAATTTTTTTATCTTTTTATGATAATAATAACAATAACAATAAAATTAATAATGAAATAATAATAATAAGAGTATTAGTAATAACTACCTTAAAGGAGTAGCCCTTAAAAGATGCCCAAGTCCGAGTTTGAACCCGCGACGTCCCGCTAACCCTATAACATACTCAAACTGTTCCTCTACCCGATACTTTCTGATATAACTCGTAGTCTATATCTATCTAACCTGTATCTCCTTGTTGTCTTCTCAACACCACAAACCCCATCGTCATCATTATCTTAATTTCCATCATTATCGTCATCATAATCTAATCATAACATCATCCTTATCATAACCATCATCAAGGCCTAATCATCATCATTTTATTATCGAGTCGTAAACATACCCATTATCAACATTATTTTATCATGGTCACGATCATGATTGCTTCACTATCATCGTCTTTACCATCTTTATCTAATCACCTAACATCATCAAATCATCCTAGCTATCATCATCTATTTCCTAACATAAAATCACAGTTTCATCTTCGTTTTCGTGAGCATCACTACGTACTATCATCAATATATATCATACCATCATCGTACGTTCATCGTCTTAATCACATACTCAAACACAAAACGAGTGATAGCAACATTAACATCGAGTGAAGTGAAGTAGCAGCCCACTTAGAGGTATCGGCCCAACAAGCATTTTCAAGAAACCCATATGTACACTAGCACACTTAGTAAGTTATGGGTTATCTAAAAAAAGAATTCGGCCCACCACACAAACAAATCTTGGGCCAAGTTAAATCACACAATTACTGATGGGTGATTGTTGGTCATTAAAAAATATATATATAAAACTCTAAACAATTTCAGTTCCTCAACAAATCATCTAGGATTCATTTCCACTTTCAGACCCCACTATGTCATTATCATCCCATTAATTTGTTTCAATATAAAGCCACCATGCACCCTAGTGACTGTCGGCTGTAAAAAAAATGCATTAGCAGCAGTAGTTTAACATCATAATCATACTCATCATATATCATGTGGCTGGAATTGCAACAGAGGTAAAGCATGCGAATTAAATATAACAAGTGGGTTGTCTATTGATCACTTGTCGGCCACAAGGAAAAGAGGAGGCCACGAGCAATTGAAAACAAAGAAATCCTCGACTATTAATCACATATCATCTTTCATGTTTATTATTCCTATCATCTTAATGATTTTATTTTTGAAACAAACCAGTTATAGCAGCAATTCTTGCTGTTATTCTCGACAGAACAGAAGCAACAAAACAAGCAGGTGTAGCAGTAGCAAGGCTACTGTGCGAGCAGTTTTTGAGATGGTGGGTTATGTTGGATGTTCTTGTAAGTATAGATGGAGATAGATGATGGTGTTGAAGGTAAATGGTTTGATTTGGTTGTGGGTTGTAAACCGAAATAGTAGCGGTAATAAGAATGGTTATGGTGGTGGTTTGTTGTGGGTTGGAGTGACATTTGAGTTGCAACAGAAGGCAAGTAGCAGCCGAAGCAAAATAGTAGGTGTGCTGTCGATGATGGTTCTTGTGGTGGTTTTAATGGTGATCGATGCATGGTGATAAATTAGGTTTGATGTTGGTGATCGGTTAAAATTTGAGCAAGGTGATGGTGATGAGGTGGTGTTCTTTAGTTGTTCATAGCTTCGATTAATAATTTGCAGGAAGTTGAAAGTGATGATGGTTTGGACTGCGAAATAGGAGGTGAAAGAAGATGGTTGTTTGTTGATTTTTTTTGAATAATAGAAAGAAAAAAATAAAGAAGGCACCCGTGGAAAAGGGGTTGTTGAAAATGTTGGTTTCGTGGTTTCAATTAAGAGAGAGAGAGAGAGATGGTGGTGATTCGCTTAGGGTGGTGGTTTATGTTTGATTATGAATCCTAACTATCTCTCTGCAAATGCTTGAGTGTAAGTAATATATGTATATGTATTTTAATATCTCTCCTTTATATTTACAATTCCAGTAGCGGATATATATATTGTGCATTTGAATGATTGTAATAGAACTCAAATGTACGATTGATTTGGTTTGTAGTGTAGCTATGGTCGACAAGATATTCGAGTAGGAAGAAGAAAATAAGATAATAGAAATAGATAGGGACCTGAAACATATTCGTACGCTTTAACTGTTATTGACAGCTAACAAATTTTGTATCTGTCTCTTTGATTTTTCTCCTCCTCCATTCGAATTGCAGTAAGGAATAGCATCATATATAGCTAGCTGGTAATCGAATAATTAAAGTTATTAAAAGTGATTTGATCATTTTGTTTGCATTGAGAATTTGATTTGGACACTCAACTGATTTTGTTGTATTTGTGAATTCGTCTGGTATCAATTGTAGACAGGAAGAATCATGAGCAGGAGAAGAACAAGAATAGAGAGAAGAAGAAGAAGAAAAAGAATAAAAGCAGATTGTGATGTGCAACTGAATTTGTTTTGTTCTTAAGATTGAATCTTTGATTTGTACGAATTTGAGACAGGAAGAACAAATTAAACACAGTAAAATTTTATCGTGAATCTGATTTTGATTATGTGTTTGTATAATTCCATATTTAATTAATCTAAATTAATAATTATATTATTAATACAATAATACTACTGATTCATATAATTTATCTGTATATATATATATATACATATATATATATATATATACATATATATATATATATATATATATATATATGTGTGTGTGTGTGTGTGTGTGTGTGTGTGTGTGTGTGTTTATATATTTGTATTTATATTTCATTACTATATATATTTGGTATTAATAAACAATTAGGTATATTAATAATAATACTAATAATAGTTATAATTATATAATTAATAATAATATTAACAATAATGATAATAATAATAATAATTATTAATAACAATATTAAAAATGTTATTATTTATGATATTAATAATAATTTGTATTATTTTTTTATAATATTATTTACAATATTAATAATGATTTTAATGATAATGGTAATTATAAAATTACAATATTAATAATCTTAATAATAATTCAAATCATAATTTTACTACTAATTATAATAAAAATGATATTAATAATGATAACAATAATATTAGTAATAATAATAATATGACAAATTAAATGTATCGAATTTTATATCTATATATTATGTTAAAATGATAATATTTAATATAATGACATTAACATTAACATTAATATTTATTTATAACAATAATTTCATACAAATGATTAATACCATTTATTATATAAATATATTTATTTATATATATATATACATATCTATTTACAAATAGTTATTCGTGAATCGTTGGGAACAGTCGAACGTCCAATGAATGTATAAAAACAGTTCAAAAATTTTGAGACTTAGGATAACAGACTTAGCTTATCGTGTCAAAATATTATATCATATCGAAAGTTTGGTTTAAAATTAGTCAAAAATTTTCGGATCGTCACAGTACCTACCCGTTAAAGAAATTTCGTCCCGAAATTTGAGTGGTGACAGTTAGAATTGAAATCGAGAATGTTTAAGTACCAGATTTGAATTCAGATTCTTAATAGAAAGATTTTAGTCGTCTAAGAATGTTTCATCGAAGAAATTGAAAAGATTAAAGATTTCTTCGAGGTTGATAAGCAGATAAATTTATGAATGCCCCTTCTCGTGTTGAGTTCGGTTTCATGATGAATTCAAATCAAGTAACATGGTTTAGGATGAATACCAGTCGAGTAACACGGTTCGTGGTGATGGTAAGGTTGATCAAACATTGCCATCATCACAATCCATTAGAATTTCCGCATGACTTACCATAATATAATCACGTTGATTAAGTGTCATTATATTACATTAACTCATGCTTTCATTCCAATATTACTCAAGAATATCCAAGGATTTAAAACTTCTAGGGTTTCACTAGAATTTATAAGTCAAATTAATTTCCGATATGAGGTACTATGGATAAAACGAATGTGAAAATAATTACGAACGAAAACGATATAAAGATACCTTCAGAAATGTCCAGGATATTCACAGTTAAGGATGATATAACGATATCATAGAAATATTGAAGATATTATGATGAGGAAAGAAGATTTCGATCATTTTTCGAGCTTTTCCAACGTACCATTCTTTTTTTATCAAGCTTTCGGTCATTAAGACCATCTACGGCTTTTGCTGCTTCATCAGCATTCTCACATCTGAATCATTGGTTATCGATCCGAGGTGTTTTTAAGGATTTTGAATGAAGATTGTAATTGTCAAGATATATATGGTGTTTAAGATGAAGTCAAGTGGCAAACTTGAAGAAATGTTTAACTGTAGAAGATGTAACTTATTAATGATATTTTAAATTAAAATGTGTTGTAATTAATATTTCCTACTCTTTTAATACTTTTTAATTGTCCAAAGTTAGTAGTCCAATAGTCCAATGTCAGTATAGGTTTAAAGTTTTACGTAGTTAATTAATTGGTTATTAATCAATTTTATTTTATCCATTATTTTCTTCATTATGCCACTTGTCAAATCTTGACTTGGATTCTGATCGGTCAAAATCCGAATATGAAATTGAATTTGAATGAAAATGGTTGTTCTTCGGTGAACGAATATATATGTGGATGTAGGTAGGATAGTTCAATCACTGTTGAATCGGACTGAAGAATGTACAGTGTAACTTATTAATGTGAAAACTAAATATTCCTCGGGTATTACCTACCCGTTAAAATATTTTCACCATTAACAGTTTGTACAAAAGAACCTTTAATTACAATCTTTATGAAAATATATATACATCTATATTTTCTTCAGATGTAATCATGGATTTAATGAGTCAATAAATATTAAAATCATTTGATTTACCGTTAGAACTAGAATACATAATCTCTGAAACATTAGAGATCACATAATCACCATGAAGAACGGAGATGAATAATGTAGAATGATATGTAGAACGAAGATAATTGATGTAGAATAGGATGTAGAACGAAGGTTATGCTCGAGGTATAGAATGTGATGTTGAGGCGTGTGATGTTGAGGCTTATGTTGTTGATGGTACAGGTGCTTTCGGTGATGCTGCTGGTGTTTATAAGTTGTGCACCATATTCTCCGAAGTTATTACTCGGGCGCGAAGCTCGTTGACTTCTTCCATTACTCCAGGATGATTGTCGGTCGGCATTCATGGATCTAATGAACCGAGTGTGCCAACCTATGTTGGACAAGTCGGTAATTTTGTTCATCGACGACATACTTGTTTATTCAAAGAGTATGAAGGAACATGAGCACCATTTGTGTGAAGTGTTGAAGACATTGCGGAAAGAAACGTTGTACGCAAAATTCTCCAAATGTGAATTTTGGCTAAGGGAAGTTCAATTCCTTGGCCATATTGTGAATCAAGAAGGAATTCAAGTAGACTCGGGGAAGATAGAAACGGTGAAGAGTTGGGGACAACCGACTACGCCTACGAAAATCCGAAGCTTTCTCGGATTGGCCGGTTATTATCATCAGTTCATCCAAGACTTTTTTAAGATTGCTTCTCCTTTGACTAAATTGACGAGGAAGAACGTAAGATTCAATTGGGAGAACGAGCAAGAAATTGCTTTTCAATTGTTAAAAGAGAAATTGTGTCAAGCTCCGGTGTTAGTGTTGCCAGAAGGGGTAGAAGACATGACGGTTTATTGTGATGCTTCTTTAAATGGGCTCGGGTGTGTTTTGATGCAAAGAGGTAAAGTCATCGCTTACGCCTCTTGACAATTAAAGGAACACGAAAAGAGATACCCGACTTACGATCTTGAATTGGCGGCGGTGATTCATGTGTTGAAAATTTGGTGCCACTACTTGTATGGTGTCAAGTGTACGATTTATTCGGACCATAAGAGTTTGAAACATCTCTTTACCTAACGAGATTTGAATTATCGTCAACGTAGGTGGATGGATGTGGTAATGGATTATGATTGTGAGATACTTTACCATCCGGGAAAGGCGAACGTGGTCACGGATGCGTTGAGTCGAAAGAGTCAACATACGGCGATACGAGTAGGATCGTTACGCATGATTATTACTAACGATTTCCTAGTAAAGCTTGGTGAGATTCAAATAGAAGCGTATGTTCACAACAAGCATGAAGAACGGATTGTGGGGCAAACGGAGTTCATTACTATGGGCTCGCGTGGTTTGTTGTCATTTCAAGGAAGAGTGTGGGTACCTAAGATGGGTGGTAACCGACAAGTGCTACTTGATGAAGCACATAAGTCAAAGTACTCCATTCATCCGGGTGCAACAAAGATGTACTATGACTTGAAGAAAGATTATTGGTGGCCCGGTATGAAACGTGATGTGGTTAAGTATGTTGAACAATGCGTCACGTGTTTGAAAGTTAAAGCCGAACAACAAAAGCCGTACGGTAAGTTACAACCCTTGGAAGTCCCGAAATGGAAATGGGAGCACATTATCATGGACTTCATTACTAAGTTACCGAAGACGGCGAGAACCCAATATGATACGATTTGGGTGATAGTTGATCGATTGACGAAAAGTGCTTTGTTTCTTCCCATTCGGGAAACAATATCATCGGACACTTTATCCAAGTTGTTTATCAAGGAGGTGATATCGAGACATGGGGTTCCTATATCTATTGTTTCGGATTGAGGTACTCGTTTTACGTCCCGGTTTTGGAACAAGTTTCATGAAGATATGGGTACTCAATTGAAAATGAGCACGGCGTATCATCCTCAAACGGACGATCAAACCGAGCGCACGAACCAAATGTTGGAGGATATGTTAAGGGCATGTATTATTGATTTTGGTGGAAGTTGGGATGAGCACTTACCCTTGGTGGAATTCTCATACAATAGTAGTTACCATACTAGTATTGGAATGCCACCTTATGAGATGCTCTATGGGCGTAGGTGTCGAACTCCCATTTGTTGGGGAGAAGTGGGTCAATGAGAAATCGGAAGTTTCGATTTGGTTTTGGAGACAAATAGTAAAATTGAGATGATTCGGGCTCGACTTAAAGCGGTGCAAGATCGATAAAAGTCTTATGCTGATAAAGGTAGGAGAACGATTGAGTTTCAAGAAGGCGACATGGTGATGCTTAAGGTTTCTCCATGGAAGGGTGTAATCCGGTTTCGAAAACGAGGAAAGTTAGCTCCTCGATTTATTGGTCCTTTCAAGTTTTTGGCACGTGTTGGTGAGGTTGCTTATCGACTAGAGTTACCCGAAGAACTTGCGAGAATTCATAACACATTTCATGTTTCCCATCTTCGTAAGTGTCTTACGGATGACTCGACTTGGGTGCCTTTAGATGAGATTACGTTGAATAACAAGCTAGAGTATGCAAAAGAACCGGTTGCAATCCTTGATGAGAAGGTTAAGATGTTGCGGAACAAGGAAGTTAGAACTTTCAAGGTGCAATGGCGACATCGAAAGGGTTCCGAGTTTACATGGGAATCTGAAGAGTTTGTTTTGGATTATCTTCCGGCTTGTCATGCGGCTTGGATCGCGAGGACGCGCTCCGATTCAAGTGGGGGAGAGTTGTAACATCCCATTTTTCCCGTACGTATCGAAAGGTACATACTTAACCATTTGTACGTTTATAACTCGTTAGCTTACGCGTAAACGTATGAATATATATATGTATGTGTATACTTGATGTTGTTTGCATAAGCAAGTCTATATATGAGTTTTGGTTAGCGTTAAGTCTTGTGAAGCTTAGATATGATGTTTAGACGTATATCGGAAGCATGAACGAATTGTAAGTCGTGTAAAATGATTTTTAGCTTAAGTGTTGTCGAAGTGTTCAGGCAAAGGCAAATGTCGCGCCGCAACAATCTGGGCCGCGACGCGACATATAGAGCAAACCAGGATCAGAAAGGGACTTAAGGAGGGTCGATTTTCCTTTGTTACGTCGCGCCGTGACGAATTGGTCGCGCCGCGTCAGTCCTGCTGGACAGAATCCGGTTCTAGCTCAAATTAAATGACTTTAAGGGGCAAATTGGTAATTTGGCGTATAAATCTGATTGGAGCATTAAATCCCAAACACTCATCCATTTCATTTAATTTTTTTATCTTTTCTTTCATTTTCTCTCCCAAAAACTAAACACCCATATAGATTGAAAATGAGATTTGAGAGTGAAGGATTGAGGGTTGATCTTTAGAGCAAGAATTAAAGTTGTTCCTTGTGTCTCTAGCTACACGTTGATAGTCTCGGTAAGTTCTAACTCTAAGTTTTGAGTTTTAATTGGTTCTAAGCTAGGGTTTTGCTAATGAAGGTCTTGTATGACCCATTTGAGGGTTTGATGGGTGGGTTTTGGGTTTGATTGGTGAAAGTAAACCCAAATGGCCATAACCTAGGGTTTAGTCTTATGATTTGAGGTTATAAATGTTAAATGGCGTTTTTAGTCACTAACACACTTGTTAAAGTTGAAAGAGATGTTAATTGGGTCATGTTTGACAAGTTTGGTAGTGAAATTGTTAAATGGATCCAAAATGGGCTAGTTGACCTAGTTTGGGCGAAATGGGTATAAATTACCCTAAGTTGGTGTTAGTATAAGTTAGTAGAATTTAATTCACTAGCTTTAAGTGACTAAAGTCGAGTCTTGGCCATTTAAGGGCGGTTGTGGTGTGTTTGAGTCATTTAATGCGAATTGGGTCATTAAATGCTCAAGTAGGTGTAATGTGGTTAATTTCACTAGTTGTGTAATTGAATGTGTACTTAATGTATTAGGTACTTTGCTTTGAAGCTCAGAAGTGCATAATCACCACCGAAGTGCTAAGGTGAGTGGAATAATTATATGCGTGCATATATGATGTATTTATTTGCGTAGTTGAGTTGTGAAGTGTCAATGTGTTAAGACACCAATTCTCACGTGGCGAGTGAAGTGTCAAAGTGTTAAGACACCACTCGAGAGTGAAGCATCGATGTGTTAAGATGCCATTTCGAAAGATGTAACGAGTGAAGTGTCGATGTGCTAAGACACCACTCGGGGTGAAGTGTCGAAGTGTTAAGGCACCACCCGGGGTGAAGTATCGAGGTGTTAAGATGCCACCCGTGGGGTTAGTGCACGAGGTGTTAAGTGCACTAATGGTTATTATGAACTCCGACGGTCTTTAAACACCGTTCCCTCGTTCGATTGGTTAACCATGGTTGTGTGTGGATTGTAGCATATTATATTGTTTAAACTATATGCTATTGTTATGCTAGCTCGTATGGTGGAAGGTTTGGTAATATACTTGGGATAGTATGATTATTTATATTGCTAGCATGTATGCGGTAATTGTGTAAGTGATTGCAAGTAAGTAGGTTGTATATGTAAACGTATAATTGTTGCACTCACTAAGCATTAGCTTACCCCTCTCGTTGTTTATCTTTTTAGATGCAGGTGTGGACAAGGGCAAGGGGGTTATTGGGCACTAGGTGTCCTTGTTGATGTTATGATGAAGCTTTTGAAAGTTGACCTACGTTTTGGGTAGTTTAGTCCCAAACCATGCTCAAGGGGTCGTTTGGATTATAAACTATCATTTGTTGTTGGTCAAACTTGTATCACATTCGTTTATGGCCTTTGTGCCTTCTTGTAAACATTAAACTCGTAGTATGTTTTAACGAAACGTGTGGAATGGTTTACATATTTAATTAGCGCGTAAATGTGTATCAAAAAAAATTTATCGTACGGAGTACGGGTTGGGTTGTTTCAAGTGGTATCAGAACATGGTCTAAGGGATTTAGGCGACTTGAGATAGGTGCCAAGACTTAGACTTTATTGTGCTTGCGCTTTTATGCGGGACTTGTAGGACTTTGGGTCTAATCGGGATTTGTTAGTGCTTTGGTTATGTGGATTAACCTCGTGCTAATTGATTTGTATTGTGTTTAGCAATCATCAAGCGAGATGGACGTTGTACTAGCAAGTTAATGCGATGTGCTCGCATAACAATGATTAGCTACCATTGTTACGGGTGCAAATCGTGTCAAACAAGTAATGTACGACGATTGTTGAGTAAGATGGAGTAGTGTGGGGTATACGTATATGCATATGTGTTATGTCCTTTGTTTCGTTCGTTGTTTAATCTTTTCCGTTTTATAAAATGAAGATAAGAAACGGACACGACACCGAAAATGGGGGCACTAGTGAGGACCCCGAATTCACGGCCAAGATTGAGGCCATCTTTAAACGTCAAAAGATGGAATATCTTGAGGAGATTAAGAAGATGTTTCTAGACTCGATTGACGAGCAATTAGTCAATGTAGTAAAAGAGCAAGTCAAGGCCGTTCTTCATGACGATAATATGGGAAGACGCGACTTTTTCTTTAAGAATTTCAAAGATGCTCAACCACCTATTTTTGAGGGCGAAAGAGACCCGTTGAAGAGTGCCCGGTGGATTTTCGATATGGAGGGGGCCTTTCGAACTTGTGAATGCCCGATTGATAAAAAGACAAGGTATGGTTGTAGCATGCTAAGAGGTGATGCAAAGCTATGGTGGGATGCAAAAATCCAAGTTTATGGCGAGGAACAATGCATGGATTTTACTTGGGATGAGTTTAAAACGGAGTTCTTCGAAGAGTACCGAACTTCGGCCGATCTCACTAGGCTTAAGGACGAGTTGCGTTCCTTGAGGCAAGGGTCGATGGATTTGAATACTCTTAAATCCGTTTACTTGTCAAAAACTCAATTTTGCCCGGAGTATGTCGGGAATGATAAGATGTTGAAGGAAGACTTTTACAGAATCTTGAATGACAATTATCAAGAAAAGATTAGTGTGAACATTGTGAAGAGTTTTGATGAGTTGTTTGATATGGCCAAAGGGTTTGAGTCGCTCATCTTGAGAAAGAGTGGCTTTACCTTCGGCAAAAAGAAGTTTGAAGCTATTAGTCATTCGAACTTTTCTAACAAGAAGCACAAAAAGGGCTCCGAGAGTGTTGGTGGTGTTAAGAAGGGTGCTTCCGGTGATTTTACTTATGCTTGTTACAATTGTGGGCAAAGGGGGCACATGGCTTGTGAGTGCCCAAAACAATCATTCACAACCAAGCTCACTTGTTTTAATTGCGGTAAAGAAGGGCATAAGAAGCCGGAGTGTCCCGACTTGCGGGGTGATCATGTTAGGAGGTTAGAGAAGGCGGCGGGCACGGCTAAGGGGCGGAATTATTTGATGACCAATGATGAGGCCAGGCATTCCAATGAAGTTGTCTCAGGTACTTTCATGGTTAACTTTAATCCGGTAAAGATATTATTTGATAGCGGTGCTAATTTGTCTTTTGTATCGCCTCAATTTGTGTCTAAGCTTAACAAACCGCTAGCTAAGTTAAGTCATCTGGTAGAAGTTGAAATAGCGGATGGTAAGACGGTGCTAGGGGTTGATGTGTGTAAAGATTGTAATGTTGTGTTTGGTACCGAAACGTTTAAAATCGATCTCATTCTGATGACTTTGGGTGAGTTTGATATTGTTGTTGGCATGGATTGGCTCGATCGTTATAGAGCTGACATTGCACGGGGGAGAGTTGATTATTTATGGCGATAAGCGAAGAAGACTCGTACCATTATGCACTTATGCACGGGCACGACGTTTTCTCAAGAGTGGTGGTGTATGTTATCTCGCTCATGTAGTTGATACTAGTGATGAGCCACCACCCATTCGTAAAATTCCGATTGTTAATGAGTTTGAAGACGTTTTTCCGGATGAGTTACCGGGTGTTCTGGCGGAAAGACAAGTAGAATTTCGCATTGAGTTGGTTCCGGGAGCTACTCCCATTGCTAAAACTCCTTATCGTTTAGCGCCGACGGAAATGCAAGAATTGTTAAATCAAACCCAAGAGTTGCTTGAAAAGGGTTTCATTCGACCGAGCTCCTCGCCATGGGGTGCTCCGGTCTTGTTTGTGAAAAAGAAAAATGGAAGTATGCGGATGTGCATCGATTATCGGGAGTTGAACAAAGTGACGATCAAGAATCGCTATCCATTACCTAGGATTGACGATTTGTTTGACCAACTCCAAGGTGCAACGTATTTTTCTAAGATTGACTTACGGTTCGGCTATCATCAAGTGCGGGTCCGTGAGGAAGATATAGAGAAAATGGCTTTTTGAACGCGTTACGGGCATTATGAGTTTGTAGTTATGCCTTTTGGTCTTACGAATACACCGGCGGCATTCATGGATCTAATGAACCGAGTGTGCCAACCTATGTTGGACAAGTCGATAATTGTGTTCATCGACGACATACTTGTTTATTCAAAGAGTATGAAGGAACATGAGCACCATTTGCGTGAAGTGTTGAAGACATTGCGAAAGGAAAAGTTGTACGCAAAATTTTCCAAATGTGAATTTTGGCTAAGGGAAGTTCAATTCCTTGGCCATATTGTGAATCAAGAAGGAATTCAAGTAGACCCGGGGAAGATAGAAACTGTGAAGAGTTGGGGACAACCGACTACGCCTACGGAAATCCGAAGCTTTCTCGGATTGGCCGGTTATTATCGTCGGTTCATCCAAGACTTTTCTAAGATTGCTTCTCCTTTGACTAAATTGACGAGGAAGCACGTAAGATTCAATTGGGAGAACGAGCAAGAAATCGCTTTTCAATTGTTAAAAGAGAAATTGTGTCAAGCTCCGGTGTTAGTGTTGCCGGAAGGGGTAGAAGACATGACGGTTTATTGTGATGCTTCTTTAAATGGGCTCGGGTGTGTTTTGATGCAAAGAGGTAAAGTCATCGCTTACGCCTCTCGATAATTAACGGAACACGAAAAGAGATACCCGACTCACGATCTTGAATTGGCAGCGGTGGTTCATGCGTTGAAAATTTGGTGCCACTACTTGTATGGTGTCAAGTGTACGATTTATTCGGACCATAAGAGTTTGAAACATCTCTTTACCCAACGAGATTTGAATTATCGTCAACGTAGGTGGATGGATGTGGTAAAGGATTATGATTGTGAGATACTTTACCATCCGGGAAAGGTGAATGTGGTCGCGGATGCATTGAGTCGAAAGAGTCAACATCCGGCGATACGAGTAGGATCGTTACGCATGATTATTACTAACGATTTCCTAGTAAAGCTTGGTGAGATTCAAATAGAAGCGTATGTTCACAACAAGCATGAAGAACGGATTGTGGGGCTCGCGTGGTTTGTTGTCATTTCAAGGAAGAGTGTGGGTACCTAAGATGGGTGGTAACCGACAAGTGCTACTTGATGAAGCACATAAGTCAAAGTACTCCATTCATCCGGGTGCAACAAAGATGTACTATGACTTGAAGAAAGATTATTGGTCGCCCGGTATGAAACGTGATGTGGTTAAGTATGTTGAACAATGCGTCACGTGTTTGCAAGTTAAAGCCGAACACCAAAAGCCGTACGGTAAGTTACAACCCTTGGAAGTCCCGAAATGGAAATGGGAGCACATTACCATGGACTTCATTACTAAGTTACCGAAGACGGCGAGAACCCAATATGATACGATTTGGGTGATAGTTGATCGATTGACGAAAAGTGCTTTGTTTCTTCCCATTCGGGAAACGATATCATCGGAGACTTTATCCAAGTTGTTTATCAAGGAGGTGATATCGAGACATAGGGTTTCTATATCTATTGTTTTGGATCGAGATACTCGTTTTACGTCCCGGTTTTGGAACAAGTTTCATGAAGATATGGGTACTCAATTGAAAATGAGCACGGCGTTTCATCCTCAAATGGATGGTCAAACTGAGCGTACGAACCAAACGTTGGAGGATATGTTAAGGGCATGTATTATTGATTTTGGTGGAAGTTGGGATGAGCACTCACCCTTGGTGGAATTCTCATACAACAATAGTTACCATACTAGTATTGGAATGCCACCTTATGAGATGCTCTATGGGCGTAGGTGTCGAACTCCCATTTGTTGGGGAGAAGTGGGTCAACGAGAAATCGGAAGTTCCGATTTGGTTTTGGAGACGAATAGTAAAATTGAGATGATTCGGGCTCGACTTAAAGCGTCGCAAGATCGACAAAAGTCTTATGCCGATAAAGGTAGGAGAACGATTGAGTTTCAAGAAGACGACATGGTGATGCTTAAGGTTTCTCCATGGAAGGGTGTTATCCGGTTTCGGAAACGAGGAAAGTTAGCTCGTCGGTTTATTGGTCCTTTCAAGGTTTTGGCACGTGTTGGTGAGGTTGCTTATCGACTAGAGTTACCCGAAGAACTTGCGGGAATTCATAACACATTTCATGTTTCCCATCTTCGTAAGTGTCTTACGGATGACTTGACTTGGGTGCCTTTAGATGAGATTACGTTGAATAACAAGCTAGAGTATGCGGAAGAACCGGTTGCAATCCTTGATGAGAAGGTTAAGATGTTGCGGAACAAGGAAGTTAGAACTTTCAAGGTGCAATGGCGACATCGAAAGGGTTCCGAGTTTACATGGGAATCCGAAGAGTTTGTTTTGGTTTATCTTCCGGCTTGTCATGCGGCTTGGATCGCGAGGACGCGCTCCTATTCAAGTGGGGGAGAGTTGTAACATCCCATTTTTCCCGTATGTATCGAAAGGTACATACTTAACCATTTGTACGTTTATAACTCGTTAGCTTACGCGTAAATGTATGAATATATATATATATATATATATATATATATATATATATATATATATATATATATATATATATATATATATATATATATATATATATATATATATATGTATGTGTATACTTGATATTGTTTGCATAAGCAAGTCTATGAAATGTCCCGTTCTTATTGATTAAAAACGTTCCATATTAATTGATTTCGTTGCGAGGTTTTGACCTCTATATGAGACGTTTTTCAAAGACTGCATTCATTTTTAAGACAAACCATAACCTTTATTTCATAAATAAAGGTTTAAAAAGCTTTACGTAGATTATCAAATAATGATAATCTAAAATATCCTGTTTACACACGACCATTACATAATGGTTTACAATACAAATATGTTACATCGAAATCAGTTTCTTGAATGCAGTTTTTACACAATATCATACAAACACGGACTCCAAATCTTGTCCTTATTTTAGTATGCAACAGCGGAAGCTCTTAGTATTCACCTGAGAATAAACATGCTTTAAACGTCAACAAAAATGTTGGTGAGTTATAGGTTTAACCTATATATATCAAATCGTAACAATAGACCACAAGATTTCATATTTCAATACACATCCCATACATAGAGATACAAATCATTCATATGGTGAACACCTGGTAACTGACATTAACAAGATGCATATATAAGAATATCCCCATCATTCCGGGACACCCTTCGGATATGATATAAATTTCGAAGTACTAAAGCATCCGGTACTTTGGATGGGGTTTGTTAGGCCCAATAGATCTATCTTTAGGATTCGCGTCAATTAGGGTGTCTGTTCCCTAATTCTTAGATTACCAGACTTAATAAAAAGGGGCATATTCGATTTCGATAATTCAACCATAGAATGTAGTTTCACGTACTTGTGTCTATTTTGTAAATCATTTATAAAACCTGCATGTATTCTCATCCCAAAAATATTAGATTTTAAAAGTGGGACTATAACTCACTTTCACTGATTTTTACTTCGTCGGGAAGTAAGACTTGGCCATTGGTTGATTCACGAACCTATAACAATATATACATATATATCAAAGTATGTTCAAAATATATTTACAACACTTTTAATATATTTTGATGTTTTAAGTTTATTAAGTCAGCTGTCCTCGTTAGTAACCTACAACTAGTTGTCCACAGTTAGATGTACAGAAATAAATCAATACATATTATCTTGAATCAATCCACGACCCAGTGTATACGTATCTTAGTATTGATCACAACTCAAACTATATATATTTTGGAATCAACCTCAACCCTGTATAGCTAACTCCAACATTCACATATAGAGTGTCTATGGTTGTTCCGAAATATATATAGATGTGTCGACATGATAGGTCAAAACATTGTATACGTGTCTATGGTATCTCAAGATTACATAATATACAATACAAGTTGATTAAGTTATGGTTGGAATAGATTTGTTACCAATTTTCACGTAGCTAAAATGAGAAAAATTATCCAATCTTGTTTTAACCATAACTTCTTCATTTTAAATCCGTTTTGAGTGAATCAAATTGCTATGGTTTCATATTGAACTCTATTTTATGAATCTAAACAGAAAAAGTATAGGTTTATAGTCGGAAAAATAAGTTACAAGCCATTTTTGTAAAGGTAGTCATTTCAGTTGAAAGAACGACGTCTAGATGACCATTTTAGAAAACATACTTCCACTTTGTGTTTAACCATAATTTTTGGATATAGTTTCATGTTCATAATAAAAATCATTTTCCCAGAATAACAACTTTTAAATCAAAGTTTATCATAGTTTTTAATTAACTAACCCAAAACAGCCCGCGGTGTTACTTACGACGGCGTAAATCCGGTTTTACGGTGTTTTTCGTATTTCCAGATTTTAAATCATTAATTTAGCATATAATATAGATATAGAACATGTTTTTAGTTGATTTTAAAAGTCAAGTTAGAAGGATTAACTTTTATTTGCGAACAAGTTTAGAATTTACTAAACTATGTTCTAGTGATTACAAGTTTAAACCTTCGAATAAGATAGCTTTATATGTATGAATCGAATGATGTTATGAACATCATTACTACCTCAAGTTCCTTGGATAAACCTACTGGAAATGAGAAAAATAGATCTAGCTTCAAAGGATCCTTGGATGGCTTGAAAGTTCTTGAAGCAGAATCATGACACGAAAACAATTTCAAGTAAGATTTCCACTCGAAATAAGATTGTTATAGTTATAGAAATTGAATTAAAGTTTGAATATGATTATTACCTTGTATTAGAAAGATAACCTACTGTAAGTAACAAAGGTTTCTTGATCTTGGATGATTACTAGTAATGGATTTAGAAAACTTGGAAGTAAACTTGCAATCTTGGAAGTATTCTTGATTTTATGAAACTAGAACTTTTGGAATTTATGAAGAACACTTAGAACTTGAAGATAGAACTTGAGAGAGATCAATTAGATGAAGAAAATTGAAGAATGAAAGTGTTTGTAGGTGTTTTTGGTCGTTGTTGTATGGATTAGATATAAAGGATATGTAATTTTGTTTTCATGTAAACAAGTCATGAATGATTACTAATATTTTTGTAATTTTATGAGATATTTCATGCTAGTTGCCAAATGATGGTTCCCACATGTGTTAGGTGACTCACATGGGCTGCTAAGAGCTGATCATTGGAGTGTATATACCAATAGTACATACATCTAAAAGCTGTGTATTGTACGAGTACGAATACGGGTGCATACGAGTAGAATTGTTGATGAAACTGAATGAGGATGTAATTGTAAGCATTTTTGTTAAGTAGAAGTATTTTGATAAGTGTCTTGAAGTCTTTCAAAAGTGTATGAATACATATTAAAACACTACATGTATATACATTTTAACTGAGTCGTTAAGTCATCGTTAGTCGTTACATGTAAGTGTTGTTTTGAAACCTTTAGGTTAACGATCTTGTTAAGTGTTGTTAACCCAATGTTTATAATATCAAATGAGATTTTAAATTATTATATTATCATGATATTATGATGTATAAATATCTCTTAATATGATATATATACATTAAATGTCATTACAACGATAATCGTTACATATATGTCTCGTTTCAAAATCATTAAGTTAGTAGTCTTGTTTTTACATATGTAGTTCATTGTTAATATACTTAATGATATGTTTACTTATCATAATATCATGTTAACTATATATATATCCATATATATGTCATCATATAGTTTTTTTACAAGTTTTAACGTTCGTGGATCACCGGTCAACTTGGGTGGTCAATTGTCTATATGAAACCTATTTCAATTAATCAAGTCTTAACAAGTTTGATTGCTTAACATGTTGGAAACACTTAATCATGTAAATAACAATTTCATTTAATATATATATAAACATGGAAAAGTTCGGGTCACTACAGTACCTACACGTTAAATAAATTTCGTCCCGAAATTTTAAGCAGTTGGAGGTGTTGACGTATCTTCTGGAAATAAATGCGGGTATTTCTTCTTCATCTGATCTTCACGCTCCCAGGTGAACTCGGGTCCTCTACGAGCATTCCATCAAACCTTAACAATCGGTATCTTGTTTTGTTTAAGTCTCTTAACCTCACGATCTATTATTTCGACGGGTTCTTCAATGAATTGAAGTTTTTCATTGATTTGGATTTCATTCAACGAAATAGTGAGATCTTCTTTAGCAAAACATTTCTTCAAATTTGAGACGTGGAAAGTGTTATGTACAGCCGCGAGTTGTTGAGGTAGCTCCAGTTGGTAAGCTACTGGTCCGACACGATCTATAATCTTGAATGGTCCAATGTACCTTGGATTTAGTTTCCCCCGTTTACCAAATCGAACAACGCCTTTCCAAGGTGAAACCTTAAGCATGACCATTTCTCCAATTTCAAACTCTATATCTTTTCTTTTACTGTCCGCGTAGCTCTTTTGTCGACTCTGGGCGGTTTTCAATCTTTGTTGAATTTGGATGATTTTCTCGGTAGTTTCTTGTATTATCTCCAGACCCATAATCTGTCTATCCTCCACTTCACTCCAACAAATCGGAGACCTGCACTTTCTACCATAAAGTGCTTCAAACGGTACCATCTCAATGCTTGAATGGTAGCTGTTGTTGTAGGAAAATTCTGCTAACGGTAGATGTCGATCCCAACTGTTTCCGAAATCAATAACACAAGCTCGTAGCATGTCTTCAAGCGTTTATATCGTCCTTTCGCTCTGCCCATCAGTTTATGGATGACAGGCAGTACTCATATCTAGACGAGTTCCCAATGCTTGCTGTAATGTCTGCCAGAATCTTGAAATAAATCTGCCATCCCTATCATAGATAATAGAGATTGGTATTCCATGTCTGGAGACGACTTCCTTCAAATACAGTTGTACTAACTTCTCCATCTTGTCATCTTCTCTTATTGGCAGGAAGTGTGCTGACTTGGTGAGACGATCAACTATTACCCAAATAGTATCATAACCACTTGCAGTCCTTGGCAATTTAGTAATGAAATCCATGGTAATGTTTTCCCATTTCCATTCCGGGATTTCAGGTTGTTGTAGTAGACCTGATGGTTTCTTATGTTCAGCTTTGACCTTAGAACACGTCAAACATTCTCCTACATATTTAGCAATATCGGCTTTCATACCTGGCCACCAAAAATGTTTCTTAAGATCCTTGTACATCTTTCCCGTTCCAGGATGTATTGAGTATCTAGTTTTATGAGCTTCTCTAAGTACTATTTCTCTCATATCTCCAAATTTTGGTACCCAAATTCTTTCAGCCCTATACCGGGTTCCGTCTTCTCGAATATTAAGATGCTTCTCCGATCCTTTGGGTATTTCATCCTTTAAATTTCCCTATTTTAAAACTCCTTGTTGCGCCTCCTTTATTTGAGTAGTAAGGTTAGTGTGAATCATTATATTCATAGATTTTACTCGAATGGGTTCTCTGTCCTTTCTGCTCAAGGCATCGGCTACCACATTTGCCTTCCCCGGGTGGTAACGAATCTTAAAGTCGTAATCATTCAACAATTCAATCCACTTACGCTGCCTCATATTCAGTTGTTTCTGATTAAATATGTGTTGAAGACTTTTGTGGTCGGTATATATAATACTTTTGACCCCATATAAGTAGTGCCTCCAAGTCTTTAATGCAAAAACAACCGCGCCTAATTCCAAATCATGCGTCGTATAATTTTGCTCGTGAATCTTCAATTGTCTAGACGCATAAGCAATCACCTTCGTCCGTTGCATTAATACACAACTGAGACCTTGCTTTGATGCATCACAATAAATCACAAAATCATCATTCCCTTCAGGCAATGACAATATAGGTGCCGTAGTTAGCTTTTTCTTCAATAATTGAAACGCCTTCTCTTGTTCATCCTTTCATTCAAATTTATTCCCTTTATGCGTTAATGCAGTCAAGGGTTTTGCTATTTTGGAGAAATCTTGGATAAATCTTCTGTAGTAACCAGCCAATCCTAAAAATTGACGTATATGCTTCGGAGTTTTTGGGGTTTCCCACTTTTCAACGGTTTTGATCTTTGCCGGGTCCACCTGGATACCTTCTTTGTTCACTATGTGACTGAGGAATTGAACTTCTTCCAACCAAAATGCACACTTTGAAAACTTAGCGTACAGTTTTTCCTTCCTCAATACTTCTAACACCTTTCTCAAATGTTCACCATGTTCTTGGTCATTCTTTGAGTAAATAAGTATGTCATCAATGAAAATAATGATAAACTTGTCAAGGTATGGTCCACACACTCAGTTCATAAGGTCCATGAACACAGCTGGTGCATTAGTTAAACCAAACGGCATGACCATAAACTCGTAATGACCGTAACGTGTTCTGAAAGCAGTCTTTGGAATATCATCTTCTTTCACCCGCATTTGATGATACCCGGAACGTAAGTCAATCTTTGAATAAACAGACGAGCCTTGTAGTTGATCAAATAAGTCGTCGATTCTCGGTAGTGGGTAGCGGTTCTTGATGGTAAGTTTGTTCAACTCTCGGTAGTCGATACACAATCTGAATGTACCATCTTTCTTCTTGACAAACAAAACAGGAGCTCCTCACGGTGATGTGCTTGGTCGAATGAAACCACCCTCTAAAAGTTCTTGTAATTGGCTTTGCAGTTCTTTCATCTCACTGGGTGCGAGTCTGTAAGGAGCACGAGCTATTGGTGCAGCTCCTGGTACAAGATCTATTTGAAATTCAACGGATCGATGTGGGGGTAGTCCCGGTAATTCTTTCGGAAATACATCGGGAAATTCTTTTGCGACGGAAACATCATTGATGCTCTTTTCTTCAGTTTGTACTTTCTCGACGTGTGCTAGAACAACATAGCAACCTTTTCTTATTAGTTTTTGTGCCTTCAAATTACTAATAAGATGTAGCTTCATGTTGCCCTTTTCTCCGTACACCATTAAGGGTTTTCCTTTTTCTCGAATAATGCGAATTGCATTTTTGTAACAAACGATCCCTGCTTTCACTTCTTTCAACCAGTCCATAAAGATTATCACATTAAAACTCCCTAACTCTACTGGTATCAAGTCAATCTTAAATGTTTCGCTAACCAGTTTAATTTCTCGATTCCGACATATATTATCTGCTGAAATTAATTTACCATTTGCTAATTCGAGTAAAAATTTACTATCCAAAGGCGTCAATGGGCAACTTAATTTAGCACAAAAATCTCTACTCATATAGCTTCTATCCGCACCCGAATCAAATAAAACGTAAGCAGATTTATTGTCAATAAGAAACGTACCCGTAACAAGCTCTGGGTCTTCCTGTGCTTCTGCCGCATTAATATTGAAAACTCTTCAGCGGACTTGTCAATTCGTGTTCTCCTGGTTCGGGCAATTTCTAATAATGTGGCCCGGTTTTCCACATTTATAACAAACTACATTGGCATAACTTGCTCCGACACTACTTGCTCCGCCATTACTCGTTCCAACACCATTTTTTCCTTTCGTTCTGTTAAGCCCTGGTTCGTAGACCTCACACTTCGCCGCGCTATGACCATTTCTTTTACACTTGTTGCAAAATTTGGTGTAGAACCCCGAGTGATACTTTTCACACCTTTGGCATAGCTGCTTCTGATTGTTGTTGTTGTTGCGGTTATTATTGTTGTTGGGATGATTGTTGTAGTTGCTGTTGTAGTTGTTGTTGTTGTTGTTGTTGTTGTTGGGCCATTTGTTGTAGTTGCAATTGATGTTGCGATTATTGGGATAGTTGTTGCGATTATTGTTGTAATTGCTGTTGTTGTTGTATTGGTGATTCTTATCACCGTTTTCCTCCCACTTTCTTTTGACTTGCTTCACATTGGCCTCTTCAGCAGTCTGTTCTTTAATTCTTTCTTCAATCTGGTTCACTAGTTTGTGAGCCATTCTACATGCCTGTTGTATGGAGGCGGGCTCGTGTGAACTTATATCTTCTTGGATTCTTTCCGGTAATCCTTTCACAAACGCGTCGATCTTCTCTTCCTCATCTTCGAACGCTCCCGGACATAATAGGCACAATTCTGTGAATCGTCTTTCGTACGTGGTAATATCAAATCCTTGGGTTCGTAACCCTCTAAGTTCTGTCTTGAGCTTATTGACCTCGGTTCTGGGACGGTACTTCTCGTTCATCAAGTGCTTGAATGCTGACCACGGTAGTACGTACGCATCATCTTGTCCCAGTTGCTCTAGATAGGTATTCCACCATGTTAACGCAGAACCTGTGAAGGTATGCGTAGCGTACTTCACTTTGTCCTCTTCAGTACACTTACTTATGGCAAACACCGATTCGACATTCTCGGTCCACCATTTCAATCCGATCGGTCCTTCGGTTCCATCAAATTCTAAAGGTTTGCAGGCAGTGAATTCTTTGTAGGTGCATCCTACACGATTTCCTGTACTGCTAGATCCAAGGTTATTGTTGGTATGTAGCGCAGCCTGTACTGCGGCTATGTTTGAAGCTAGAAAAGTACGGAATTCCTCTTCATTCATATTCACGGTGTGTCGAGTAGTCGGTGCCATTTCCTTCAAAATAGTCAAATGGAACAAGTTAATCATACAGAATATTAAGAGTAGTTAATAGTATTTCGTAGCATAATATGAACTCATTTATAATAGCTTTTTCTTCATATTAGCGTTTTATAAGTTTAAATTCGGGTAGTACCTACCCGTTAAGTTCATACTTAGTAGCTAATATACAATTCAACTACTACAATTCTATATGAAAAACTGATTATAATAATTTTTTGCGTTCAAACTTTTATACAATATTTTACAAACTTACAATACCGGTTATTTTACATAAAGCATGAAATATAGCACACAATAACTTTGATACAAGATAGTTGTGAAGATAATTCTAGCTAGTACACAAGTCGTTCAGCAAAGGCAATAAAGACACGTAATTCATACTTCCAGAAACAAGTCATGCATTCTGGTTTTACTAGGACTACTTCCCATCCTTGGTCTTGTGGAACATAACCGTTATGGCCGTTGATAATACAGCGTGTTGTAACGTCGTCAAAGGGACGAGGGTTACGTAATGACCAACAATCTCGTAATAACCTAAAAACCTCATTTCTTACCCCAATTACCGACTCCGTCACTTGTGGGAACGTTTTGTTTAATAGTTGTAGCCCGATGTTCTTTTTCTCACTTTGGTGAGAAGCGAACATTACTAACCCGTAAGCATAGCATGCTTCTTTATGTTGCATGTTAGCCGCTTTTTCTAAATCATGAAGTCCTATATTCGGATACATTGAGTCAAAATAATTTCTTAACCCGTTGCGTAAAATAGCATTTGGGTTCTCCGCAATATATGCGTCAAAGTAAACACATCGTAATTTATGGATTTCCCAATGTGATATCCCCCATCTTTCGAACGAAAGCCTTTTATAAACCAAGGCATTCTTGGAACGTTCTTCAAATGTCTTACAAACTGATCTCGCCTTAAATAGTTGTGCCGAGGAATTCTGACCGACTCTAGACAAGATTTCATCAATCATGCCTCCGGGTAGGTCTCATAAAGCATAAGCACACTATATTACATATATTACACCACACGAATACAACTATCTTATTCCGACTCGCTCATTTCTTCTTCTTCGGTTTTGGTTCGTTTTGCCAAGTTTCTAGGGATATATGATGTTCCCCTAATACGAGCCGTCGTTTTTCACATTGGTTTAGAAAAACCTGGTGGTTTAGAGGTTCCCGGGTCATTGTTACAACTTAAGGACTTTGGGGGTTGACGATACATATAAAGTTCATCGGGGTTGGAATTAGATTTCTCTATTTGTATGCCATTTCCCTTATTATTTTCTTTTGCCTTTTTAAATTAAGTTGGGGTAATTTCTATAACATCATCGGAATTCTCGTCGGAATCCGATTCATCAGAGAATTGGTAATCCTCCCAATATTTTGCTTCCTTGGAGGAAACACCATTGACCATAATTAACCTTGGTCGGTTGGTTGAGGATTTTCTTTTACTTAACCGTTTTATTATTTCCCCCACCGGTTCTATTTCCTCCTCCGGTTCTGATTCTTCTTCCGGTTCCTCTTCGGGAAGTTGTGAATCAGTCCAATATATATTCGACCCTTCGTTATTATTAGGTGAGTCAATGGGATTTGTGCTAGAGGTAGACATCTATCACACAATATCAAACATGTTAAGAGATTAATATATCACATAATATATACATGTTAATAATATATAGTTTCCAGCAAAAATGTTAAGCAATCATTTTTAAAGAAAACACGGTCGAAGTCCAGACTCACTAATGCATCCTAACAAACTCGATAAGACACACTAATGCAAATTTTCTGGTTCTCTAAGACCAACGCTCGGATACCAACTGAAATGTCCCGTTCTTATTGATTAAAAACGTTCCATATTAATTGATTTCGTTGAAAGGTTTTGACCTCTATATGAGACGTTTTTCAAAGACTGCATTCATTTTTAAGACAAACCATAACCTTTATTTCATAAATAAAGGTTTAAAAAGCTTTACGTAGATTATCAAATAATGATAATCAAAAATATCCTGTTTACACACGACCATTACATAATGGTTTACAATACAAATATGTTACATCGAAATCAGTTTCTTGAATGCATTTTTCACAAAATATCATACAAACATGGACTCTAAATCTTGTCCTTATTTTAGTATGCAACAGCGGAAGCTCTTAGTATTCACCTGAGAATAAACATGCTTTAAACGTCAACAAAAATGTTGGTGAGTTATAGGTTTAACCTATATATATCAAATCGTAACAATAGACAACAAGATTTCATATTTCAATACACATCCCATACATAGAGATAAAAATCATTCATATGGTGAACACCTGGTAACCGACATTAACAAGATGCATATATAAAAATATCCCCATCATTCCGGGACACCCTTCGGATATGATATAAATTTCAAAGTACTAAAGCATCCGGTACTTTGGATGGGGTTTGTTAGGCCCAATAGATCTATCTTTAGGATTCGCGTCAATTAGGGTGTCTGTTCCCTAATTCTTAGATTACCAGACTTAATAAAAAGGGGCATATTCGATTTCGATAATTCAACCATAGAATGTAGTTTCACGTACTTGTGTCTATTTTGTAAATCATTTATAAAACCTGCATGTATTCTCATCCCAAAAATATTAGATTTTAAAAGTGGGACTATAACTCACTTTCACAGATTTTTACTCGTCGAAAAGTAAGACTTGGCCACTGGTTGATTCACGAACCTATACCAATATATACATATATATCAAAGTATGTTCAAAATATATTTACAACACTTTTAATATATTTTGATGTTTTAAGTTTATTAAGTCAGCTGTCATCGTTAGTAACCTACAACTAGTTGTCTACAGTTAGATGTATAGAAATAAATCGATAAATATTATCTTGAATCAATCCACGACCCAGTGTATACGTATCTCAGTATTGATCACAACTCAAACTATATATATTTTGGAATCAACCTCAACCCTGTATAGCTAACTCTAACATTCACATATAGAGTGTCACTGGTTGTTCCGAAATATATATAGATGTGTCGACATGATAGGTCGAAACATTGTATACGTGTCTATGGTATCTCAAGATTACATAATATACAATACAAGTTGATTAAGTTATGGTTGGAATAGATTTGTTACCAATTTTCACGTAGCTAAAATGAGAAAAATTATCCAATCTTGTTTTACCCATAACTACTTCATTTTAAATCCGTTTTGAGTGAATCAAATTGCTATGGTTTCATATTGAACTTTATTTTATGAATCTAAACAGAAAAAGTATAGGTTTATAGTCGGAAAAATAAGTTACAAGTCGTTTTTGTAAAGGTAGTCATTTCAGTCGAAAGAACGACGTCTAGATGACCATTTTAGAAAACATATTTCCACTTTGTGTTTAACCATAATTTTTGGATATAGTTTCATGTTCATAATAAAAATCATTTTTCCAGAATAAAAACTTTTAAATCAAAGTTTATCATAGTTTTTAATTAACTTACCCAAAACAGCCCGCGGTGTTACTTACGACGGCGTAAATCCGGTTTTACGGTGTTTTTCGTGTTTCCAGGTTTTAAATCATTAAGTTAGCATATCATATAGATAGAGAACATGTGTTTAGTTGATTTTAAAACTCAAGTTAGAAGGATAAACTTTTATTTGCGAACAAGTTTAGAATTAACTAAACTATGTTCTAGTGATTACAAGTTTAAACCTTCGAATAAGATAGCTTTATATGTATGAATCGAATGATGTTATGAACATCATTACTACCTCAAGTTCCTTGGATAAACCTACTGGAAATGAGAAAAATAGATCTAGCTTCAAAGGATCCTTGGATGGCTTGAAAGTTCTTAAAGCAGAATCATGACACGAAAACAATTTCAAGTAAGATTTCCACTCGAAATAAGATTGTTATAGTTATAGAAATTGAATTAAAGTTTGAATATGATTATTACCTTGTATTAGAAAGATAACCTACTGTAAGTAACAAAGGTTTCTTGATCTTGGATGATTACTTGGAATGGATTTAGAAAACTTGGAAGTAAACTTGCAATCTTGGAAGTATTCTTGATTTTATGAAACTAGAACTTTTGGAATTTATGAAGAACACTTAGAACTTGAAGATAGAACTTGAGAGAGATCAATTAGATGAAGAAAATTGAAGAATGAAAGTGTTTGTAGGTGTTTTTGGTCGTTGGTTTATGGATTAGATATAAAGGATATGTAATTTTGTTTTCATGTAAATAAGTCATGAATGATTACTCATATTTTTGTAATTTTATGAGATATTTCATGCTAGTTGCCAAATGATGGTTCCCACATGTGTTAAGTAACTCACATGGGCTGCTAAGAGCTGATCATTGGAGTGTATATACCAATAGTACATACATCTAAAAGCTGTGTATTGTACGAGTACGAATACAGGTGCATACGAGTAGAATTGTTGATGAAACTGAACGAGGATGTAATTGTAAGCATTTTTGTTAAGTAGAAGTATTTTTTATAAGTGTCTTGAAGTCTTTCAAAAGTGTATGAATACATATTAAAACACTACATGTATATACATTTTAACTGAGTCGTTAAGTCATCGTTAGTCGTTACATGTAAGTGTTGTTTTGAAACCTTTAGGTTAACGATCTTGTTAAGTGTTGTTAACCCAATGTTTATAATATCAAATGAGATTTTAAATTATTATATTATCATGATATTATGATGTATAAATATCTCTTAATATGATATATATACATTAAATGTCGTTACAACGATAATCGTTACATATATGTCTCGTTTCAAAATCATTAAGTTAGTAGTCTTGTTTTTACATATGTAGTTCATTGTTAATATACTTAATGATATGTTTACTTATCATAATATCATGTTAACTATATATATATCCATATATATGTCATCATATAGTTTTTTACAAGTTTTAACATTCGTGAATCACCGGTCAACTTGGGTGGTCAATTGTCTATATGAAACCGATTTCAATTAATCAAGTCTTAACAAGTTTGATTGCTTAACATGTTGGAAACACTTAATCATGTAAATAACAATTTCATTTAATATATATATAAACATGGAAGAGTTCAGGTCACTACAGTCTATATATGAGTTTTGGTTAGCGTTAAGTCTTGTGAAGCTTAGATACGATGTTTAGACATATATCAGAAGCATGAACGAATTGTAAGTCGTGTAAAATGATTTTTGGCTTAAGTGTTGTCGAAGTGTTCAGGCAAAGGCAAATGTCGCACCGCGACGCGACATATAGAGCAAACCAGGATCAGAAAGGGACTTAAGGAGGGTCGATTTTCCTTTGTTACGTCGCGCCGTGACGAATTGGCCACGCTGCGGCAGTCCTGCTGGACAGAATCCGGTTCTAGCTCAAATTAAATGACTTTAAGGGGCAAATTGGTAATTTGGCGTATAAATCTGATTGGAGCATTAAATCCCAACGACTCAGCCATTTTATTTAATTTCTTTTATCTTTTCTTTCATTTTCTCTCCCAAAAACTAAACACCCATTTAGATTGAAAGTGAGATTTGAGAGTGAAGGATTGAGGGTTGATCTTTAGAGCAAGAATTAAAGTTGTTCCTTGTGTCTCTAGCTACACGTTGATAGTCTCGGTAAGTTCTAACTCTAAGTTTTGAGTTTTAATTGGTTCTAAGCTAGGGTTTTGCTAATGAAGGTCTTGTATGACCCATTTGAGGGTTTGATGGGTGGGTTTTGGGTTTGATTGGTGAAAGTAAACCCAAATGGCCATAACCTAGGGTTTGGTCTTATGATTTGAGGTTATAAATGTTAAATGGCATTTTTAGTCACTAATACACTTGTTAAAGTTGAAAGAGATGTTAATTGGGTCATGTTTGACAAGTTTGGTAGTGAAAGTGTTAAATGGATCCAAAATGGGCTAGTTGACCTAGTTTGGGCGAAATGGTTATAAATTACCCTAAGTTGGTGTTAGTATAAGTTAGTAGACTTTAATTCACTAGCTTTAAGTGACTAAAGTCGAGTCTTGGCCATTTAAGGGCGGTTGTGGTGTGTTTGAGTCATTTAATGCGAATTGGGTCATTAAATGCTCAAGTAGGTGTAATGTGGTTAATTCCACTAGTTGTGTAATTGAATGTGTACTTAATGTATAAGGTACTTTGCTTTGAAGCTCGGAAGTGCATAATCACCATCGAAGTGCTAAGGTGAGTGGAATAATTATATGCGTGCATATATGATGTATTTATTTGCGTAGTTGAGTTGTGAAGTGTCGATGTGTTAAGACACCACTTCTCACGTGGCGAGTGAAGTGTCGAAGTGTTAAGACACCACTTGGGAGTGAAGCATCGATGTGTTAAGATGCCACTTCGAAAGATGTAACAAGTGAAGTGTCGATGTGCTAAGACACCACTCGGGGTGAAGTGTCGAAGTGTTAAGGCACCACCCGGGGTGAAGTATCGAGGTGTTAAGATGCCACCCGTGGGGTTAGTGCACGAGGTGTTAAGTGCACTAATGGTTGTTATGAACTCCGACGGTCTTTAAACACCGTTCCCTCGTTCGATTGGTTAACCATGGTTGTGTGTGGATTGTAGCATATTATATTGTTTAAACTATATGCTATTGTTATGCTAGCTCGTATGGTGGAAGGTTTGGTAATATACTTGAGATAGTATGATTATTTATATTGCTAGCATGTATGCGGTAATTGTGTAAGTGATTGCAAGTAAGTAGGTTGTATATGTAAACGTATAATTGTTGCACTCACTAAGCATTAGCTTACCCCTCTCGTTGTTTATCTTTTTAGATGCAGGTGCGGACAAGGGCAAGGGGGTTATTGGGCACTAGGTGTCCTTGTTGATGTTGTGATGAAGCTTTTGAAAATTGACCTACGTTTTGGGTAGTTTAGTCCCAAACCATGCTCAAGGGGTCGTTTGGATTATAAACTATCATTTGTTGTTGGTCAAACTTGTATCACATTCGTTAATGGCCTTTGTGCCTTCTTGTACACATTAAACTCGTAGTATGTTTTAACGAAACGTGTGGAATGGTTTACATATTTAATTGGCGCGTAAATGTGTATCAAAAAAAAATTTATCGTACGGAGTACGGGTTGGGTTGTTTTAAGTAAGCAGGTAATTTGCTAAGGAGGATAAGCAGATAATTTCCGACTAGAAATGATAAGCAAAACTTTTGACATGCAGACACGGTCGACGTCCAGACCCACTAATGCATCTAAACAACTATCAGTTAGACACACTAATGCAAGACCTGGTTCGCTAAGACCACCGCTCTGATACACCTGTAGAGACCCGTCCTAATCCACCTGGACGAAGTCTTCAACAGCTGATCCCATTGCGAGGTACAGACCTCTATATGCCATGAACGACTCCATGTAATATCTTTAAAATGAGCTAATGCACGGCGGAAGATTTCTTTCATACCTGAGAATAAACATGCTTAAAAGTGTCAACCAAAAGGTTGGTGAGTTCATAGGTTTATCATAAATAATAAAATTCATAATTTTGATAGACCACAAGATTTAAATACAGTACACCTATCTCGTGTACGAAACCATTTTTCATAATGCTTCGCAGAGTAGGTTCGTATCCTTTTCTCCCCCGTAGGTTGCCTCGCGATTTTTAATAATCGTACACATATCTCGTGCATAAAAATAACATACACATAACCTGTGTATAAAATCATTCTCTCGATACATAACATTCACTTTGCTTTCATTGCTTGGCTTGGTAACTGACCTTAACATACAATGCGCATCTATAATATCTCCAAAACAAAACATCTCGTCTGTATAATATATAAACTTTGAAGTACTAAACACCACGCCCACTAGCTCTTCCGTCTAGTGAACATTCTGGGTGGGGGTGTTAAACCTGGTAGCTACATTTAGGATTCACGTGAATTAGGGCCATACCCATTTTCTAATTCTTAGGTTACCAAGCAATAATAATCAGGGGAAATATTCACATCAATTAGTGGCAATTATCACGTCCAACTAATTCAATCATAATCAACAGAACTTCTGTTTGCATAATAATTCATTCGAGGAATTTTTTACTTGTGTCGTATCGCGTCAAACATTTATAAAAGCATTTCATGTATTCTCAGTTCAAAATATATTTCAAAAGCATTTAATAAAGCAGTTATAAAAACAGCGCATGTATTCTCAGTCCCAAAAGTATATAAAGAGTAAAAGGGAATCAAATGAACTCACTATACGATATTTTTGTAGTAAAAATATGCATACGACAGAACTGAACAATGCAAGGTTGGCTTCGGATTCACGAACCTATATCATTTATATATATATATATATATATATATATATATATATATATATATATATATATATATATATATATATATATATATATATATATATATATATATATATATATATATATATATATATATTAACACATATAATCGTAATCGAACAAGTTTAGATATTATTATTAATTTTTATTTCAGTAACTTGTATGTTTCATTGGTAACTATGTCATAACCCGTCCTTAACCATAAGAACGTGTTAAATAACGTATGATTTCATTGCGAGGTATTGACCTCTATATGCGACATTTTTAAAAGAAAACTGCATATATTTTTCATTACAAACCACAAATCTTATTTTTGATACAAGCTTTAGACGATAGAAAGATGATTATCGTTTAGCGATAATCTTCGACTTACAAACTTTACAAATAATGATAACAACACGGTTTCTTGCATATTTTACAACACAGATCCTCGGGTATGCAGTTTTATTTTTGACACAAATATGCGTACGCAAGATCCTGCTCAAATTCAACATAATGCAGCGGAAGCTTTAGTAATCACCTGAGAATAGACATGTTTTAAAAGGTCAACATAAAGTTGGTGAGATATAGGTTTAGTGCCGGCAGCAATATATATATATAGACCACAAGATTTCGTATATAAACAGTTTAATAAAAATATTCTAAGTGGTTGAGCACTTGGTAACCATACTTAACATTTAATCACGTCGCATATTCCCTTTAATATGAAATCTTACTACACCGTACCAAGTGTAGTCACGAAACGAAGTACTGTGCAACCGTTGAATACTGGTCGTCCAGTCCGGTTGGGGTTGTCAGGCCCGATAGATCTATCAACAGGATTCGCGTTTACAATACCGCTGTAAATAACAGTTACCAAGCTACAGGGAAGTATGCCAGTGGTACAACTCAACGTAGAATATATTTTTCAGTTACTTGTGTCCATAACGTAAAACATAAAATACATGTATTCTCATCCCGAAATATTTAGAGTTTAAAAGTGGGACTATATACTCACTTTCGTCTTGAAGATATATATATAATTTGACTTGGTCTCCGGTTGATATCACGAACCTATCCATATATAATATATCAATACCTTTTCTTTTTAAACAAACGTCACATATATATACTTGTTATACTTTTAATACTTTGAATAATTCCTTAGTCCGTAGTTAGCAGTTCGTTGTTAGTAATTCAATTTTAATGGTTCATTTTTAGATGTTTAATATACCCGCAATGAAATAAATAAAACCCCCAACGAAATAAATAAAACCCCATCGTATATGTATTGGTCGAGATTAATCTTGACCCATGGTACCGGTGTTGTCAAATGACGTGTTGCGTACATAAAGTACCGGTGTTGTCAAATGACGTGTTGCGTACAATCATGGGATCTTATGATTAATCTTCTCGTGTTGTTTACGGGTGATCCTGAACCATATAAAATTGAATTATAAGTACATATATATAAAATATCATGTTAACTTAAAAAGATGTGATTTATTTAATTTTTCCCAATTATTTTCGTGGCTAAACTAGTCTTGGATATCCGATTTTGTTTCGGTCATAGTTTCTTCGTTACAACTCCGTTTTCGTTGATTCAACTTGCCATCTCCTTGGATCGAGTCCCTCTTTAAGACTATGAACTGTAAATACCTTAGTTTGTATTCAAAATCACACGGCATAGGTCAAACTTTAGTGAAACTTATGAAGTTAATCATTTTCCATCATGTAAACAACCTCAAATGATTATTTTTCTAAAAATACTAATACTTTGAGTTAAATCATGAAATTTTTATGTGTTATCATATTCATAGTAAAAATCATTTTTCCAGAAAATAAACCTCCAATTCAAAGTTTAAGATGGTTTTTAATTATCCAACCCAAAACAGCCCCCGGTTGCACTCCGACGTCGTAAATTCAGTTTTTAAGGTGTTCTTTGAAAAACCAAGTTATACCTTGTTAAGTTAGCATATAATTAAGATATGTTACAGGTCTTGAAGTATTTTAAAAGTTAAGTTAGAAGGATCTATTTAGTTTGCGAACAAGTTTGAAATCATTCAAACTATGTTCTAGTTTATAAACTCTTATATATATAGCTTTAAATATATGAATTGAAAAAGAGTTGAAGTAGAGTTTTTACCTCAAGTTTAAAATGTAAAGTTGCTGGAAAGAAGTAGTAAAATAAAAGTTGAGAGAGTTCTTGCAAGTGTGTGTGAAAATTGGAAGTAAAATTTGGAAAATGAATGTGTAAAAATGAGTTAGAAATGGTGCTTATTTATAGGCTTGAAAATTTGGTTTTTAGTGAAAATATCTAAGATAAGTTAAAATTTATTATGTCATGAATGACATATTATTCCAATAATTGAAGATTTCTATTGGTATATACCAATAGTAAATACTTCTAGAAGCTGTGTATAGTACCCTAGATATACGTATAGGATTATTGAGGAAACGGAACGAGAATTCAAATATAACTATCTTTTGTAAATATACTTATATTGTTTTATGTATAAAAGCCCTTTAAAAATGATTAAATACATTACTTATACGATATATGTATAAACATTATAAATCATCAGTATTTATGTCAAATAACGTTACGTAGGTTATTGTTTTGAAAACTTAAGTTAGTAGTTTCAAAATATACTTATGACTTTTTGTTATTAATACAAAATGAGATATTAAAACATCCTTAGATCATGTTAAATATGTATGTATAATATTATCATATATTGTATAGTTCGTGATATCATCGGTCAAACTAGACGGTCAAACGTTGTGTAAAACTCTTTTCAAAAACATAAGTCTCAACAATTTGGATTGCTTATCATGTTGGTAAGGTTTAATTTATGTAAATATTAATCTCATAAGTATAGAACGATCGGAAAAGTGCGGGTCGTTACAGTACCTACCCGTTAAATAAATTTCGTCCCGAAATTTTAAAATTGTACCTATTTTGCGTCATCGAGAAACAAGTGTGGATACTTTTGTTTCATCTGATCCTCTCGTTCCCAAGTAAACTCAGGACCTCTTCGAGCATTCCAACGAACCTTAACGATCGGTATGTTGCTCTGCTTGAGCTGTTTAACTTCACGATCCATGATTTCGATTGGTTCTTCGATGAATTGTAGTTTCTCATCGACATGGATTTCTTCAAGAGGAATGGTGAGGTCTTCCTTTGCAAGACACTTCTTAAGGTTTGAGACGTGAAAGGTATTGTGTACTCCGGCGAGTTGTTGCGGTAACTCGAGTCGATAAGCTACCGGTCCAATGCGTTCGATAATCTTGAACGGGCCTACGTACCTTGGGTTCAGTTTACCTCTTTTACCGAAAAGTATTACACCTTTCCAAGGTGACACCTTTAGCATAACCATGTCCCCAATCTGAAACTCTATTGGTTTCCTTCGGACATCGGCGTAGCTCTTTTGGCGACTTCGGGCTGTTTTCAATCTCTCCTTGATTTGTACTATCTTCTCAGTCGTTTCGTGTATGATCTCGGGACCAGTTAATTGTCGATCTCCTACTTCATTCCAACAGATAGGAGATCTACACTTCCTTCCATACAATGCTTCGAATGGTGCAGCTTTAATGCTTGCATGATAACTATTATTATACGAAAATTCTGCTAACGGTAGATACTTATCCCATCCGTTTCCAAAATCGATCACACATGCCCTGAGCATGTCTTCAAGAGTCTGAATCGTTCTTTCACTCTGCCCGTCGGTTTGCGGATGATATGCGGTACTCATATCTAAACGAGTTCCTAGTGCCTCCTGCAGTGATTGCCAGAACTTTGAGGTAAATCTACTATCACGATCGGATATAATGGAAATAGGTATTCCATGCCTTGAAACAATTTCCTTTATATACAATCGTAATAGTTTCTCCATTCTATCCGTTTCCTTTATAGGCAAGAAATGGGCAGATTTGGTAAGACGATCAACAATCACCCAAATGGTGTCGTATCCCCAGGCAGTCTTTGGTAACTTCGTGATGAAATCCATGGTAATACCATCCCATTTCCATTCTAGGATTTCTGGTTGTTGAAGTAACCCTGATGGTTTCTGGTGTTCTGCCTTGACCTTGGAACAAGTTAAACACTCCCCAACATATGTTGCAACGTCTGTCTTTAAGTTAGGCCACCAATAATGTGTCTTAAGATCTTGATACATCTTTCCAACTCCAGGATGTATCGAGTATCTTGTCTTATGTGCCTCGTTCAATATCAACTTCCTTAATCCACCCAACTTCGGTACCCAAATACGGTTTGCAAAATATCGAATTCCATCTTCCCGTATAACGAGTTGCTTCTCATACTTCTTCATTATTTCATTTCCTATATTTTCTTTAGTAAGTGCTTCTCGTTGAACTTCTTTGATTTGTGAGTTGAGATTCATGCGAATTTTTATGTTCATCGCTCGTACTCGAATTGGTTCTCGTTCCTTTCTGCTTAGAGCATCGGCCACCACGTTCGCCTTCCCGGGATGATAACGAATTTCACAATCATAGTCGTTTATCAGCTCGACCCACCTACGTTGCCTCATGTTCAGCTATTTTTGATCGAAAATATGTTGAAGGCTTTTATGATCAGTAAACACAGTGCATCTAACCCCATATAAGTAGTGTCTCCATATCTTTAACGCAAACACGACTGCTCCCAGTTCTAGATCATGCGTCGTATAATTCCGCTCGTGAATCTTCAATTGTCGAGATGCGTATGCAATAACTTTCTTTCGTTGCATAAGAACACAACCAAAACCTTGTCGCGAAGCGTCACAATATATTTCAAAATCATCGTTCCCTTCAGGTAACGATAAAATAGGCGCCGTAGTCAACTTCTTTTTCAGTAATTGAAATGCACTCTCCTGCTCAGAAGTCCATTCATATTTCTTCCCTTTTTGCGTTAACGCTGTCAACGGCTTAGCTATTCGGGAAAAATCTTGAATAAACCTTCTATAATAACCGGCTAAACCCAAAAATTGCCGTATCTGCATTGGTGTCTTAGGAGTCTCCCATTTTTCAATGGCTTCAATTTTTGCTGGATCAACCTGAATTCCTTTGCTACTAACAACGTGGCCAAGAAATTGCACTTCTTTCAACCAGAAAGCACACTTAGAAAATTTAGCGTATAGCTGTTCTTTTCTCAACAACTCTAATATCAACCTTAAATGCTGCTCATGCTCTTGCTCACTCTTGGAATAGATAAGAATATCATCAATGAAAACGATAACAAACTTATCTAAATATGGACTACAAACTCGATTCATGAGGTCCATGAATACAGCTGGCGCATTCGTCAATCCAAACAGCATGACCAAAAATTCGTAATGACCGTAGCGTGTCCGAAAAGCAGTTTTCGGTATATCTTCTTCTTTGACACGTAATTGATGATAGCCCGATCTTAGGTCAATTTTCGAGTACACACATGATCCTTGGAGTTGATCAAATAAGTCGTCAATTCTCGGTAGTGGATACCGATTCTTGATAGTTAACTTATTTAATTCACGATAATCTATACACATTCGGAAAGATCCGTCTTTCTTCTTGACGAACAAAATTGGAGCTCCCCACGGTGAAGTACTTGGTCGTATGAATCCACGGTCTAGTAATTCTTTTAACTGACTTTGAAGTTCTTTTAATTCGGACGGTGCAAGTCTATATGGCGCACGAGCCACTGGTGCAGCTCCTGGTACTAAATCTATTTGAAATTCTACAGATCTAAATGGAGGTAATCCTGGCAACTCTTCCGGAAAAACTTCAGGATAATCTCTTGCCACAGGCACGTCATTGATGCACTTCTCTTTTTCTTTCTTTTCGACTTTATTAACATGTGCTAGAATAGCATAACATCCCTTTTCTAAACACTTCTTGGCTTTCAAATAGCTAATGAGTTTTAACTTTGAGTTACCCTTCTCTCCATAAATCATCACCGGCATTTTATCCTTACAAGGAATGCGAATTGCCTTCTTGGCACACACAACTTCAGCTCCTACTTTGGACATCCAGTCCATGCCGACTATTACATCAAAACTTCCTAATTCTACGGGTATTAAGTCAATTTTAAATGTTTCTCCGGCTAAATTTATTTTACAATCACGGCAAATTTTATCGGCTTTAATTAGTTTACCATTAGCTAACTCAATCATGTACTTAGCATCTAGAGGTAATGATGAACAATTCAATTTAGCATAAAAGCCTCTACTCACGTAACTTCTATCGGCACCAGTATCAAATATAATAGATGCGGATAAGTTATTAATGGTAAACGTACCCGTAACAAGCTCCGGGTCTTCACACGCCTCTCTAGCATTAATAACAAATGCTCTTCCACGTGCAGATCCATTATTCTTCTCTGGATTCGGACACTGGCTCTTATAGTGACCTTGTTTTCCACACCCATAACAAGTAATGGTAGCCAAAGCAGTTCTATTTGCATTGGTGGCAGGAGTCTTGGTACCATTTGTATTTGTAACGAGAGCCCTACAATCTTCAGCAAGATGACCCTTTCGATTACATTTGTTGCATACCACATTACAGTAGCCAGAGTGATGTTTGTGGCATCGGTTGCATAAAGGATTTTGTCCTTTGTAACCAAAGCTTGAACCACCACCTGCACCTTGTATAGTTTCTTGTTTCTTAAAAGATTGTTGTTGGTTACCTCGATCATAATTTCCATTCCACTTTCTTTTGTTACCTGATACCTTCACATCAGTATTGGATGCTTTCTTATCCATGATGACCTGATCCATTAGCTCGTTTGCCATGGTTATAGCTTCATGAATTGTCTTAGGTTTCGATGCTGTAACGTTTGCCTTGACCTTTTTGGGCAAACCATCTTTGTACATTTCAATCTTCCGTTCTTCGGTTGGAACCAATTCAGGACATAGCAAAACTAATTCCATGAATCGCTGATTGTAGTTGGTGATTTCAGTACCAATAACCTTCAGACTTCGTAACTCATCTTCCAACTTCCTAACCTCGTTCCTTGGACAATATTCGTTGATTAACATTGTTTTGAATTCTTCCCACGGAGTATTATAAGCTACATCTCCTCCTACAGCCTTCACATAATTTTTCCACCACGTGAGTGCACTATCTTGTAAAGTGCACGATGCATACTTGGTCATGTCCTTTTCAACACAACCACTGATTTTAAACACAGTCTCCATCTTTTCTATCCACCGGGTTAAACCGATCGGTCCTTCTGTTCCACTGAATGATGAGGGCTTGCAAGCTTGAAACGTCTTGTAGGTGCATCCTACACGAGGATTTGGGTTAACTGCAGCACCTCTTGCAGCCTCGACCCATAACATTCTGTCGTTCACTCGCTGATTGATGAGTTCCTGGATTTCTTGTTCCGTCATTCGGTTCAATCGCGCCATATTCTTCTATAAGAATGAAAAGAAAATAATTATTCACATGGAATATTATAGATGTAGTGTATATTTACAGTACATTATAGCTTATTAATAATATGAACCAGGTATTATTATAAAAGCCTTTTCTTCTTATTAGCGTTTTATAATTATATCTAGGGTAGTACCTACCCGTTAATGTCCATACTTAATAGCTTAGTACAGAATCAATTACTACCATCTAAATAATACTTAACCACGGAAAATTATTGCATTTCACACTTCACTATTTTACATATGCTTATCTTATATCGAACATTAAGCAAACCACACTAATAATATTATACAAAACATTATATGATCCCATGGTTTAATACGGCAGCGCATCGTTTGGTCTATTTTCTAGGACGTTTAGGTTCAAGGAATGGCCTAACGCTTATCCTAGCTGTCTGCCTATATTTTGGCTGTGGGGCTGAAGAACTGGATTCCGGGATAGAACAAATAGGAATAGCGGGAATAGGGGTGGTAGTGTCTAGTGGAGTTGGTGCCACATCATCCTTACTAAACTCGGGATTTGAATTTTCTAATTCATTAGCCTTTCGTTTCTTTCCTAGTTCGAACTCGTCTTTTGTAATTTCCTGTATTTCTTCCTCGGGTTCACTTTCCTCCTCGGGTTCACTTTCCTCCTCGGGTTCACTTTCCGGGTTCTCTATAGTCGGTTCATCCGGAATTTGTGAGTCTTCCCCAAAGAAATTATTTTCGTCATCGGATAGGTTAATGACTGGAACACCATCTGAAGATTCTGGTTCGGAGTCGCTGAACGTGATGACAAGTTTTGAGCCCGACATCTATCACACAACAACTAACCCATTAGTACTACATAATATTTACATATAAATTTTAACCAACAATGATAAGCAATGGTTTTTAAATCAGACCCGGTCAAAGTCCAGACTTACTAATGTATCCTAACGACTTATCAGCTAGACACACTAATGCAAACCTGGTTCGCTAAGACCACCGCTCTGATACCACATGTCATAACCCGTCCTTAACCATAAGAACGTGTTAAATAACGTATGATTTCATTGCGAGGTATTGACCTCTATATGCGACATTTTTAAAAGAAAACTGCATATATTTTACATTACAAACCACAAATCTTATTTTTGATACAAGCTTTAGACGATAGAAAGATGATTATCGTTTAGCGTTAATCTTCGACTTACAAACTTTACAAATAATGATAACAACACGGTTTCTAGCCTATTTTACAACACAGATCCTCGGGTATGCAGTTTTATTTTTGACACAAATATGCGTACGCAAGATCCTGCTCAAATTCAACATAATGCAGCGGAAGCTTTAGTAATCACCTGAGAATAGACATGTTTTAAAAGGTCAACATAAAGTTGGTGAGATATAGGATTAGTGCCGGCAGCAATATATATATATATATAGACCACAAGATTTCGTATATAAACAGTTTAATAAAAATATTCTAAGTGGTTGAGCACTTGGTAACCATACTTAACATTTAATCACGTCGCATATTCCCTTTAATATGAAATCTTACTACACCGTACCAAGTGTAGTCACGAAACGAAGTACTGTGCAACCGTTGAATACTGGTCGTCCAGTCCGGTTGGGGTTGTCAGGCCCGATAGATCTATCAACAGGATTCGCGTTTACAATACCGCTGTAAATAACAGTTACCAAGCTACAGGGAAGTATGCCAGTGGTACAACTCAACGTAGAATATATTTTTCAGTTACTTGTGTCCATAACGTAAAACATAAAATACATGTATTCTCATCCCGAAATATTTAGAGTTTAAAAGTGGGACTATATACTCACTTTCGTCTTGAAGATATATATATAATTTGACTTGGTCTCCGGTTGATATCACGAACCTATCCATATATAATATATCAATACCTTTTCTTTTTAAACAAACGTCACATATATATACTTGTTATACTTTTAATACTTTGAATAATTCCTTAGTCCGTAGTTAGCAGTTCGTTGTTAGTAATTCAATTTTAATGGTTCATTTTTAGATGTTTAATATACCCGCAATGAAATAAATAAAACCCCCAACGAAATAAATAAAACCCCATCGTATATGTATTGGTCGAGATTAATCTTGACCCATGGTACCGGTGTTGTCAAATGACGTGTTGCGTACATAAAGTACCGGTGTTGTCAAATGACGTGTTGCGTACAATCATGGGATCTTATGATTAATCTTCTCGTGTTGTTTACGGGTGATCCTGAACCATATAAAATTGAATTATAAGTACATATATATAAAATATCATGTTAACTTAAAAAGATGTGATTTATTTAATTTTTCCCAATTATTTTCGTGGCTAAACTAGTCTTGGATATCCGATTTTGTTTCGGTCATAGTTTCTTCGTTACAACTCCGTTTTCGTTGATTCAACTTGCCATCTCCTTGGATCGAGTCCCTCTTTAAGACTATGAACTGTAAATACCTTAGTTTGTATTCAAAATCACACGGCATAGGTCAAACTTTAGTGAAACTTATGAAGTTAATCATTTTCCATCATGTAAACAACCTCAAATGATTATTTTTCTAAAAATACTAATACTTTGAGTTAAATCATGAAATTTTTATGTGTTATCATATTCATAGTAAAAATCATTTTTCCAGAAAATAAACCTCCAATTCAAAGTTTAAGATGGTTTTTAATTATCCAACCCAAAACAGCCCCCGGTTGCACTCCGACGTCGTAAATTCAGTTTTTAAGGTGTTCTTTGAAAAACCAAGTTATACCTTGTTAAGTTAGCATATAATTAAGATATGTTACAGGTCTTGAAGTATTTTAAAAGTTAAGTTAGAAGGATCTATTTAGTTTGCGAACAAGTTTGAAATCATTCAAACTATGTTCTAGTTTATAAACTCTTATATATATAGCTTTAAATATATGAATTGAAAAAGAGTTGAAGTAGAGTTTTTACCTCAAGTTTAAAATGTAAAGTTGCTGGAAAGAAGTAGTAAAATAAAAGTTGAGAGAGTTCTTGCAAGTGTGTGTGAAAATTGGAAGTAAAATTTGGAAAATGAATGTGTAAAAATGAGTTAGAAATGGTGCTTATTTATAGGCTTGAAAATTTGGTTTTTAGTGAAAATATCTAAGATAAGTTAAAATTTATTATGTCATGAATGACATATTATTCCAATAATTGAAGATTTCTATTGGTATATACCAATAGTAAATACTTCTAGAAGCTGTGTATAGTACCCTAGATATACGTATAGGATTATTGAGGAAACGGAACGAGAATTCAAATATAACTATCTTTTGTAAATATACTTATATTGTTTTATGTATAAAAGCCCTTTAAAAATGATTAAATACATTACTTATACGATATATGTATAAACATTATAAATCATCAGTATTTATGTCAAATAACGTTACGTAGGTTATTGTTTTGAAAACTTAAGTTAGTAGTTTCAAAATATACTTATGACTTTTTGTTATTAATACAAAATGAGATATTAAAACATCCTTAGATCATGTTAAATATGTATGTATAATATTATCATATATTGTATAGTTCGTGATATCATCGGTCAAACTAGACGGTCAAACGTTGTGTAAAACTCTTTTCAAAAACATAAGTCTCAACAATTTGGATTGCTTATCATGTTGGTAAGGTTTAATTTATGTAAATATTAATCTCATAAGTATAGAACGATCAGAAAAGTGCGGGTCGTTACAAACTATATTAACTATATTTATTTTATATACTTTAGATAAATAAGTAGTATTTATTATGAAAATATTAATGTTGTTATGCGATATGTTTTAAATATATTCTTATATAGCTATTTGGTAAAATAATATCAATAATAGTAAATAAAAATTTGTTATATATATATATATATATATATATATATATATATATATATATATATATATATATATATATATATATATATATTAACACATATAATCGTAATCGAACAAGTTTAGATATTATTATTAATTTTTATTTCAGTAACTTGTATGTTTCATTGGTAACTATATTAACTATATTTATTTTATATACTTTAGATAAATAACTAGTATTTATTATGAAAATATTAATGTTGTTATGCGATATGTTTTAAATATATTCTTATATAGCTATTTGGTAAAATAATATCAATAATAGTAAATAAAAATTTGTTGTTATAATAATATATCTGCATAGCAAAATTCAAAAGTGGATGACAGTTTTCATATATTACTATATCTATAAAGACTTTGTTGAATACTGCCATTCTTCCACCAAACAAGTTGCCTACATAATATTACAATTTAGCCATCATGTATTACTATAAATAAGAGCATCATGTTTGCTCATTGGAGATATAGAGAGAGCACCATTTATTCAATATATGTATATACGGAGTATTCCTTATAGTACTTCTTCTTTATGTTATTAAATTTAAGTATACAATTATAGATTAGACCACTAAAGGTAGTTATAAACTACTAAATTACAACACGTTATCAGCACGAAGTGCTCCATATAATCAAGGTTTATCTAAGCAAGCACAAGTCACTAATCAAGGTAAGAAATTCTTTAACGATATCTTCTATTATTTATTAGTAATGTAAATATTATTATCATCATAAGTAAAATTATATTTCTGTAATTTAACTTTTATTAACTTCACTAACATTTATATTTATGTTATTTAAGTTATATATGGTCGGTTATACCACCTGAATTATATTTCTGTAATCTAACTTTTATTAACTTCACTAACATTTATATTTATGTTATTTAAGTTATATATGGTCGGTTATACAGCCTGAATTATATTTATGTAATCTAACTTTTATTAACTTCACTAACATTTATATTTATGTTATTTAAGTTATATATGGTCGGTTATACCGCCTAAATTATATTTATGTAATCTAACTCTTATTATCTTCACTAACATTTATATTTATGTTATCTAACATTTATGATTACTTATGCAATTAATCATTATTTATTTCATGCATACTAATGTTTATTCTTAAATTTATTATTTATGCATAATATGTTTATTCTCTTAATCTTCGTATTTATACTAAACGTATTTATACTAAATGTATTTATAGTAATCGTATTTATACTAATAAAATTCTTTTATTAAAATTATTATTAATACAACGAGTACATAACAGTCGTTAACGTCAACTAACGACGTTACAACGGTCATATATACATAAAACGACAACTGACGACGTTACAACGACTATATTTTTCAAATATAAAATAAACATCTCCGTTTTCACATTTTCACAAATCAATCTTCATTTTCTCAGATTACCACTCTCAAAAAGTTTTTTTTTTTAAAGATGATTCACACAAGGATGATTTTTCCTATTGTATTGGTCATACTAACTATCATCATTGTTGCTAATATACCACCGGGTGAACCTATATTCTATCCTGCTCTTGTAGTTTTATCATTTGTAATCATGCCATTATTCTGTTGTTTGCTACTTATGAATTTAAAATGATTCTAATTTCATTTTATTATTTGTCTATAAATAGAAGTTGATTATGATTATGATTTATGTTGTTCATTTTTTTTTATAATAGAAAATGTCGAATTTGAAAAGACTTAAATTTGCTACTTTAGAATCAAGTGGGAACAACTACTTAACATGGGTTATGAATGTAGAAAAACATCTCGAATCGATCGGTCTTTTAGAAACCCTGAATGAAAATAACAATTGTTCCGAACAAGAGAAAGCAATAGCAAGTATTTTTCTTAGCAAACATATTGACGAGTCCTTAGAATCTACATATTATATGATCGAAGATCCAAGTGTATTATAGAAAATACTCAAAGATAGATGTGATATTAATTATCAAGAAATAACGGTGATCCATGAAAGAATAAAATTGAAGATATTAGTAGATGCTCTTATAAGAATTCCGGAGATTCTTATTAATGATCTGGTAACATGAATCATCAGTCTAGTATTTCTTGAATACATGAATATCTTGTTTATCTCTACAAATAAGTCCCAAAAGAAAAGAAAACGAGCATGAACCTGTTGAAAAATCTTGATTAAATAAACCCTGAGCTACCTTGAGACTTGAATGGTTTGAATTTTCTAAGATGCCTAGCTTGTTATGTATCACTCATAAATAAATGGTTTTATTGTAACGACCCTGGATTTTCCGACTTATATTTATTAATATTTATTATTAATGCTTGCGCTTTAATAAATGTATTTTTATACATTTACTTGTTACCGTATTTGACTTTACATGTCCCGACTTGTCTTTGTGACACACGTACTTTTCGCGAATAATGTTTTCAAATATTATTTACATTCATGATTAATTAATATTGATCATTCCTAATTAACTAGTGTAAGTAGTTAATTACTTGGGCTTTATTTAATTAATTGTTACATACTTGGACTTGGGCCTTTATTAATGGACATGGACTTGGAAGCCCACCCTACTTTTCTTGATGGATTAATTAGGAGCCCACTTTTATGCTAGTATCTTATTAATGAAACTTAGAATAATTAAGTTAAGATGAGGAGACTTGTTACTAGCATACTTACACCTCTTTCCCATGACATTTAACTTTATTACCATTCTAAGCTAACACCTTCACCCCATGCTTGAAAGATTGCTTTTGACCTTCCTCTTTTGATGCCCAAACCGTCGGCCAAACTATGGGTGGGAGGGAGTCTTTTTTTTTCAATTTTTGTTACATATACACTAGCATTCATCTCATTTTACACACACACTTATACTACTCTTTTCTCTCATCTTTTTTTTCTCTCAAACTTGTAAGTAACAAGCTTTATTTTTCTCTTCTTTTTCTTCCTTAAAACCACCACCATTCATCATCATTTTACTAGTTTATAGTTAATTGTTGTTTGTTGTTGTTGTTTGTTGTTAAAGATCAAGTTCTATAACTTGTATCTTCATGTAATCTTGGTTACTTCCATCTTTTATTTGATGAAGAACCAAGAACAAGAATCTAAACTTGTTAGTTTATGGTTCTACAGTTAAATGTTTTAAAGATTTAAAGTTCATAAACTTTATAATTATACTTGTGTTCATGTTTTGTAGACTTAAATTCTTAAGATCCAAGCTTGACTTGACTCTTCTTAAGTATGAAACAAACATGAACATGATACTTGTAACTCTAGTTCATTTCTTTCTTTTGTAAGTACTTTAAAGTTGTGATGTTGTTAATTTGGTCAAGTATTACTAGTTAAACTTGATCTCATATTTCTTGAAACTAAAGTTAACTTTATAAGTTCAAGAACATGGAAGTATAACTTTCTAGTTATAACTTCACACACTTATGTTAGATCTAAGTTTTTATAGCTTATGGTCTTCTAATTTTGTTATAAATCAGAGCTTATAAGCTTATATACATTTTACAAGTTGAAAATGTAAGTTTCATAACTTATGGTTTCATTAAAGTGAAGATCCAAGTTCTATAAATTAGGATCTAACTTAAGAACACTAGATCTAGACTTTCTATTCTAGGATCTTAAAGATCTAACTAAGATTTAAGTTCTACAACTTAAGATCTTGTTTATTTAGTTTATTCAAGTTTGTAGCTTTATATTACTATTAGAACTCATGTATGTGTCGGATCTAAGATCTTGATGTAACTTTGGTTCATCAAACTACTTACAACCCTTAATTGAGTTGTGCTACATATCTTAGACTTATACTAGTGTTATGATGGTCAAAACTTGGTTAAGATGATGCAAACACATCAACGAGTTGTACACTTGAAGCTATAAGCATCAAGGATGAGAACCGTGATGAGCATCAAGCACTAAGAACCCACCAGAACACCTTACTTATTGTTTTCTGGAACTGATCAGTAACCTGAGCTACTGGAAAAGTTGATTTCCGGCTAGTTTGGTTCGATTATATGATTTTCCATTTAGACCTCGTCTTAATCCGAGTTACGGTTTAGGATTTATGGCCATCCGAAAGTCACTACACCCTTTTAACGTTGTGCTAAAATTTCTGACCTACTTGCACTTAAACCGTCGCCACGGTCAAACGAAGACGAGTTTGGTTCTGGAAATTGGTCAGCCTCTAGGGGACTCATATACGGAGCCATGGCCACTGGTCTCACCTCATTTCAGTTTGTATAGAGGTCGTGGCGACTGAACGAATTCAGACTTTATTTCAAACTCTATTCTTAATTGAAACTTACTTTACCCTTTTTGATTAATGATGAATGATGATGATACTTAAGACCTAATTTACATACTTTTAAATCTTTAGCAACGATTTACTGACTTAGTAACTTTTGACTTAGGTTGAGGACCTTTCAGACCTACCACTTGCTTACTATTCCCGCGTATCGACTTTTACTACTTTTCACTGTGAGTTATAGCATCCCTTTTTACTTTAACTATTTTGGGAACTGAGAATACATGCGCATTTTATGTTTTACATACTAGGAATGAGTACTTAAACTTATTATATGTGTGGGTTATACAAAGGCATAAACTTTCCGCTTAGCTCGGTAACGTTTAGTCATTGGTCTTTGAACCGGTGAACGCGAATCTTAGATATGGATCCATAGGGTTTGACATCCCCACTCGGGCTAGTAGCGCTAGCATTTAACGGGTGTTTAATACTTCGTAAACTTACGCACTCGCCAAGTGTACTTTTAGGGGGTGTTATTTACATTAAGTTAGTTACCAAGTTCCCACGGTTATACATATACTTTTCATACTGTTTTGAAACACTGAAATCTCGTAGCATACCCTACATTACTGTTATACTTAAACTATAGCTCACCAACCTTTGTGTTGACATTTTTAAGCATGTTTTTCTCAGGTGCTTAAGGTTTGATTGCTTCCGCTGTAGTTGCCATGCTTTGTAGACTCCCACTGCGCTTATTAGAGATGTCTTCGCATAAAATGTTTATTTTGCATTCAAACTTTATTACTTTTGAACAATGAATTTGTAACGGCCTATGGGTCACGTACTATTATTATCACTTTCTATTCATAGAAGCACACTATCGGTTGTTAAACATTTGACGTTGGTTATGACGTCACCTTTTCTTATGAATTCAAACTTATTTTAAAACAGCATATAGTGTTTGACCTTGTAATGATCCTGTTGTTGATGATCCGTACACGTTGATTTTGTACGGGGCATCACATTTGGTATCAGAGCATTGGTTGTAGGGAATTAGGTCGCATTAGTGAGTCTAGACCGAACCGAGTAGGATTCACTAATAGGACTAATCTACAACTTGCTAGTTTACTTGTTTCTGCGGAACTTGTTACATGCTGCTGTTTACTTTTACTGCTATATGTCGTATACTGTTACTTGCTTTCACTACTGCATGCTATTATCTGCTTTCGATTGCATGATACTCATCATTATTGCCATGCTACTTACTGCTATAGATGATCTAGACTGACGTAGTTACTTTGTCTAATACGTGCTTGCTATATGACTTACTGACATGGAAAAAGTTATTTTTCCTTGTTCAGATGTTGAATGTCCCGCCCGTTATCATTTTGGAGACCGACTCAGACTCATCTGCCACCTCGCCTGCTACTGCTGCCGACACACATATCCCGTCCTCTCTACCCTCCAGCATCTCTGGCGCTTCGTCCTCTGGAGCCAGTAGCCACACACCCGACCCAGTGATCATCTCAAACGGACACGAGGATCCACCGGAGATTTCAGCTCCACTCATCCCAGGACCCTCGGAGCCCCAGCACCATTCCGGTGGTGCTGTGATTCCTGGGGAATATGGGGACGTTCCTTTCCAGAATGATCATGGTCATTGGGCTAGACGCCTTCCTGATGGACATGTCATACCGATTCCACCCGGCAGATACCGACTGATGACTACAGGCCGAGCACATCCACCTTCCGATGATTCCGACGACTCATCATCCGACGATTCCAGCGACGAGGATTCCGACGATGAATCAGACGAGGACCCTGAGGAGACGCCCGTGCAGCCGCCCTCTACCCCGCCAAAGAAGCGGTATCATTTCGACGGTACCGTTATTCCAGGGATTAATGGAGGTAGGTCATTCGTTAACTCACATGGACTGAAGGTTAGAGTTACCACCCGCAAGCGGCTTGTGCCGTATCCTGCTGATCCATTCATATGTAAGGCTCTCCGTTATGCAGCATTTACTTCTGGTGCTGGACCGCCTGCTCTACCAGCATCATCTGCACCACCAGCTCCACCAGCATCATCTGCACCACCGGCACCACCTGCACCATCAGCACCGCCTACCCCACCAACCTCTCCCTCTGTCGAGGAACTGACGAGGGAGGTGGATATCCTCCATGCTCGGGTAACTGAGCTCGAGGACCAGGTATCCCACATGATGGACATCCTTTACCCACCGTCACCATAGGGCTTTTGTATTAGGTTTCTTTATGTAACCCCATTTGTAGTTTCATGCTTTTCTAATGTATTGTACGAACATTAAGCGGATGTATGCAACTTTTTATTAATGAATGGAACTTAGTGTTGTTTAATCCTTGTACGGTGTTCTATTTACGTTACTGTATGATGATTTTGTGGTATCTGTATCTAGTTGCATTACTTAATTAACCTGTGTTGTGTTGATTCCATGTTGTTTACGATATACTCTAATATTATTATTTGAATGCTGGATTTTGACTTAAGTCAAAATTTTTGTTTAGAAGATCAATGGCCAACGGAAGATCAACGCCCACCGCAGCACAGATCGAGAAAATGATCGCTGAACGAGTAGCCATAGCTATAGCGGACATGAACCCCCAAGCTCCACCAGTTATCCAGCACAATCATAATGGGTGTACCTATAAGGAATTTCAAAGCTGTAAGCCCCACAACTTCAGTGGTACTGCGGGGCCAGTTGGACTGACTAGGTGGTTTGAGAAATTAGAAGCTGTGTTCCATGTAAGCAACTGTTCAGAAATGAACAAAACTAAGTATGCCTCCTGTACACTGTCGGACGGTGCCTTAACCTGGTGGAACACACTTGCTCAAGCTAAGGGTATTGATGAGGTGTATGCTACTCCGTGGGAGGAATTTAAGGGAGCCATGATTGAAGAGTATTGCCCCAGGACAGAGATACAGAAAATGGAGGCTGAGTTCTGGGATTTGAAGGTTGTGGGAACCGATCTCGATGGTTATAACCGTAGGTACCTGGAACTAGCTTTGATGTGTCCCACGATGGTTACCCCGGAATTTAAGCGCATGGAACGGTATTTGTGGGGACTTCCCAAGTCCATCCAAGGAAATGTCACCTCTTCAAAACCAGCTGATGTCCCAAAAGCTATGCGCATGGCGCATACCCTGATGAACCAAATCACCAGCAAAGAACCAGAAAAGGCTAAATCCGAATCGGGTAGTAGTGAGAAGCGTAAGTGGGACAACAACAAGGGGAGAGCCTATGATCAAAACCTGGCTAAGCGACATGAAGGTTTCAAGGGAAACAACCCCAACCCGAACACTAGCTCGAACTCTAACTACAAGGGTAGTCTGCCGCAGTGCAAGAGATGCTACAAGCATCACACCGGGTACTGTAACGTGGTCTATGAAAAATGTAAAAGGACTGGGCATATTGGCAAAGACTGCAAGATCACCACCCTGAATGTGAAGACAAATCCTACTGGACCGAGAAAGTACTATGAGTATGGCCAACCGGGCCACTTCAAAAATGAGTGTCCCAATAAGCGAAAGGACGGCGGACCACCGCGTGGCAGAGCTTTCAACGTAAACGCAAGGGATGCCCTTGAGAACCTCGACTTAGTCACAGGTATATTCACTATCAACAATCTATTAGCTTCTGTTCTGTTTGATACTGGTGCCGATAAGAGTTATGTATGTAGACACTTTTGCTCTAAGATAAATTGGTTGTTAGTTCCTTTAAAGGAGAGTATGCCTGTAGAGGTAGCCAATGGAAAACTTGAGAAAGTTGACCAAATTAGCCGAGGAGCTATTATCAACATAGCTGGTGTGGATTTCGAGATTGACTTGATACCCATTAAATTGGGAAGCTTTGATGTTATTGTCGGTATGGACTGGTTGACCAAGATAAGGGTTGACATTATCTGTGGAGATAAAGTTCTTCATATACCACACGGAGGTGGTGAGCCACTGATTATTTACGGAGAGAGATGTAGCTCGAAACTGAATCTCATTAGTTGCTTGAAAGCCCAAAAGATCATGAAGAAAGGACGTCTTACTGTTTTAGCACATGTGAAAATGTTAGAAACTGAGGTGAAGAGCGTGGATGACGTACGAATTGTGAACGAATTTCCCCATGTCTTTCTGGAAGAATTGCCTGGGTTACTGCCACCGAGAGCAGTAGAGTTTCAGATCGATTTAGTGCCAGGAGCTGCACCTGTAGCTCGCGCACCTTATCGACTCGTACCTTCCGAAATGCAAGAGTTACAGAGTCAATTACAAGAACTGCTAGACCGTGGATTTATCCAACCAAGTTTCTCGCCTTGGGGCACACCTATTTTGTTTGTGAAGAAGAAGGACGGATCATTCCGCATGTGTATCGACTACCGTGAACTCAACAAATTGACAATCAAGAATCGGTATCCCCTTCCCCGAATTGACGATCTTTTTGATCAACTACAAGGATCGAGCGTTTATTCTAAGATCGATTTACGATCCGGTTATCACCAGTTGAGGGTGAAAGAGAGCGACGTGATGAAGACTGCATTCAGAACTCGTTATGGTCATTATGAGTTTCTCGTGATGCCATTCGGTTTAACCAACGCACCTGTTGTATTTATGGATCTCATGAATCGTGTATGCAAGGCATACCTGGATAAGTTCGTTATCGTCTTCATAGATGATATCCTCATCTACTCCAAAAGCGAAGAAGAACATGAACAACATCTTCGTCTAGTGTTGGAACTCTTGAGACAAGAGCAAATTTATGCAAAATTTTCCATGTGTGAGTTTTGGTTGAAGGAAGTCCAATTTCTGGGCCATATTGTGAGCGACCAAGGTATCAAAGTTGATCCCGAAAAGATCGAAGCTATCAGTAAGTGGGAAACCACCACTACTCCAACTCATATCCGCCAATTTTTTAGCCTCGCCGGTTACTACCGAAGATTTATTGAAGGTTTCTCTTTGACCGCGCGTCCTTTGACCGCACTGACTCACAAAGGGAAGAAGTTCATTTGGGAACCCGAAAAGGAATCAGCATTTCAAACCTTGAAAAAGAAGTTAACCACCACACCTATCTTATCACTTCCTGAAGGCAGTGACGATTTCTTCGTTTATTGCGATGCTTCGAAAAGTGGTTTTAGTTGTGTACTGATGCAACGAACAAAGGTTATCGCTTACGCCTCCCGACAACTGAAGATTCACGAGCGAAATTACACAACACACAATCTCGAGCTTGGAGCCGTTGTCTTTGCATTAAAGCCGTGGAGACACTACCTTTATGGAACAAAGAGCACTATTTTCCCCAATCATAAAAACCTCCAACACATCTTTGATCAAAAGCAACTGAATATGAGACAGCGTCGATGGATCGAGACGCTGAACGACTATGATTGTGAACTTCGTTATCACCCTGGCAAGGCCAATGTTGTAGCTGACGCTTTGAGCCGAAAGGAGAGGATGGCACCTCTTAATGTTCGGGCTCGGAACATCACCATTCATTCGAACCTCAATAGCCAGATCCGAGCAGCCCAAAATGAGGCTCTTGTCGTGACCCGTCCTAATCCATAAGAGCGAATACAATAACATATGATTACATCGTGAGGTATCTGACCTCTATATGATACATTTTACAAACATTGCATTCGTTTTAAAAGACAAACTTTCATTTCATCAAAAATTGACAGGCATGCATACCATTTCATAATATATCCAACTGTAATTGACTTAGTAATAATCTTGATGAACTCGACGACTCGAATGCAACGTCTTTTGAAATATGTCATGAATGACTCCAAGTAATATCTCTAATATGAGCAAATGCACAGTGGAAGATTTCTTTCATACCTGAGAATAAATATGCTTTAAAGTGTCAACCAAAAGGTTGGTGAGTTCATTAGTTTATCATAATCATTTATTTTCATCATTTTAATAGACCACAAGAATTTCATTTCCAGTTCTCATAAATATACGTCCCATGCATAGAGACAAAAATCATTCATATGGATTGAGCACCTGGTAACCGACATTAACAAGATGCATATAAGAATATCCCCTATCATTCCGGGAAATCCTTCGGACATGATAAATACGAATTCGAAGTACTAAAGCATCCGGTACTTTGGATGGGGTTCGTTAGGCCCAATAGATCTATCTTTAGAATTCGCGTCAATTAGTAGATCGGTTTACTAATTCTTAGGTTACCAAGCAAAAGGGGCATATTCGGCTTCGATCATTCACCTATATAATGTAGTTTCGATTACTTGTGTCTATTTCGTAAAATATTTATAAAAATTTTGCTTGTATTCTCAGCCCAAAAATATAAAGGGTAAAAAGGCAAATGAAACTCACTATTCTGTATTTTGTAGTAAAAATACATATGACGACATTGAACAATGCAGGGTTGGCCTCGGATTCACGAACCTATATCAAGTATATATATTAACACATTGTATTATTAATCAATTAAGTTTATATATAATTTATAATGAATATCCTTATATATAATTATATTACTCCTTATAATTTGTTGTAATACTTATATAATATATATACATTAATAAATGTTATATAATTAATATTCTAATAGTTTAAAAAAATCTAATATTAGTGTACTTATGATATATGTAATAAAAATATATTTTCATATAAATATCTTTTATTTGTAAAAATAAGAATAATAATAGTAATACTCCATTTGAATCTTAATTATAATTTTACCATTTTCATATTAACATTTATTCATATTTATGATTCCTATCTTTATAATTGTCACTTTAACAATACCATTAAAACTTTTATTTTTATCATCATAATAATTCTAATAATAATGATAATACTAATAGTAATACAAGTAATATTAATAATAATTCTTATGATAATAATAATAGTAAAAATGTTATTATTAATAACCATAAAAATAATAATAATAATAATAATAATAATAATAATAATAATAATAATAATAATAATAATAATAATAATAATAATAATAATAATAATAATAATAATAATAATAATAATAATAATGATAATAATAATAAGAAAACTACCTTAAAAAGATTTTCCAAAAACAAAATGCCCCAGACTGGGCTCGAACCCAAGACCTCTCGCTCACTCGCAACACCCCAGACTACTACTCCAATTCCGTTTTTCTGATCTATCATACCATTTAATTTATTTAACCAGAAAACTGTTTTACTTTCCCATTTACCTTTGTCTTAGCCCAACTGAAAAGTAGATACATAGATCACGGCCCAACACTCAAAATAAGCCCAAAAGGATATGATCCATACATCAATTTAAAAAGGGTTCGGTTTAATAAAAAAATTGAAACGAAATAGAATTTGAGAAGTGAGGCAGCCGTATTCTTCATTATCATCATACTTCATTCTTTAATATCATCGTGATCACCACTAGCATCATACTATCATCATCGAAATGTTCATCATGTATCATCTTCTTGGTCTTATCGTTAACTCATCATCTATGTCGATATCACCATCATCTTTACAATATTATGTAACCATTATCGTCATACATCTCTCTTGAATCATAATCATCATCGTATGATTGGGCACCGAATAGAATCAAAACACCTCATGCTACTGCTCGAACAGTAGGATATGAAACAGAAAAAGATATATACGCTGCATGTGTGTATAACCGATTGAGAGCTCATGAAAGTCTCAAGGCCCAATGTTAACACACTGGCCCAATTACGAAAGACAAGTCCAGTCCGAGTACTACAAAACTTGGCAAGGTGTCAGTGTAAAGTTTCATTAGTGGAAAAGAGATCCACGTTACAAGGTTTAAAAGAAGAAGAAAAATAGCACGCCATTCAAATTATCTGCCATGATTTGCCCTCTTGTCCCCACTAATTAGTTATATCTCGGCCATAAAGTTTGGTTTATTGACTACCATGTAATTCCAATTATGTATAAAGCAACGAATAAAGATCATGGTGTGTGGGGTTCGTTTGGGAATAAAATAACAACACAATCATCATGATTGCTCTTAATGGAACGTACCTTTTGTTGATTGACCCAAAATTGTCGGCCAAATATGAGGATTTGTTCCATGGGTTTAAAAGGCGTATTATTATCTAACCACGATGAGAAGCTTTTCACTAATCCGTTTTCCCTTTTCAATTTGTCCAAAACAAAAAAATGATAACAGTGGCTTGTAGATTGTTGGGGTGGTAGAAGGTAGTTATTTGGGTGGCGGTTATTGTTGACAACAGATGGTACAGCAGATGAAGTATCGAATGAAAGTGGTGTTGCCATGGTGGTGATGGGAGTCTCGGTTGCAGTAGGAATTCGAAAGAAAAGAAAATAGAAATTGTAACGACCCGGATTTTTTTCCGCTAATATATAGAAGATTAATATTTACATAATTAATATTTCCAACATGTTAAGAAATCAAACTCATTAAGACTTGGTTATTTGAAATGAATTTTATACAAACATTTGGCCACCCCGTCTGTCTGACGATTCACGAACGTCATAATTCGTAATAATTATTTAATGATGTATATATGAATATAAATATATACTCATGATTGTTAAATGATATTTAAGTATCTCATTACATATATTAACAATTGGTTATATACATAATATGAGATTACTAACTTAAAGACTTCAAGACTATATACATATATATAACGATTAACGTTGTAATAACTTCTAAATTAAAATGTATGTATATGTATTGTATTAATATGTATGAATACACTTTTGAAGGACTTAAACATATATACTAACATACTTATACTCAACAAAGATAGCTATAATCATAATCTCATTCAATTCCATCAAGAATTATATTCGTATTCATTCGGTATTTACACCCGTATCATACCCAGCTTCCATACTTAAATACTATGAGTATATACCAATATGAAATACTAATTATAGCCTCCTTAGCAGCCCTATGAGTCACAAGACAAGGATAAACATGATGGAGACTTGTGGGAACCAACATTTAACTTCTAGTTTGCATTATTATGCTATATTCCAAATTTTGATAAAGTCTCTTAACCATATACATGAACCACGACTTTTAACACTCTTTTTACTCATTCATATCAGCTATTTAACTTACCTTCACTCTCATAATACTCACACACAAGAACTCTAAGTATTCTCTCCATTTCTTACTCTTTAAACACTCTTTAAACACACATACTTCAAGTACTAGAAAATTTTCATTCACTTTGATCATAAACTAGCTTTAAGAACACTTTGTTAACTCATCTACTCCTCTTTATCAAGGTAAGAATCATATATAAGCTTTGGTTCAATTCATATACTTATAACTATCTTAATTCAAGATAGAAATCTTATTAGAACTTTTGTTCATTCTATGATTCTACTCCAAGGATTACAAGCCATCAAGGATATCATTGATTACAAGATTATCATCTTATTTTCTCAGCAACTTTGTTCACAAACAAACTTAATCCTTCTAACTTAACTTTTAAAATACTTTAACACATGTATTATGACAGTATGTCAAGCTAACATAAGGATATAAAACTTGTAAACACAAAGAACACCTTAAAACTGAACATACGTCGTCATAGATCATCGGGGGCTGTTTTGGGTTTAATTTTAAAAACCTATCTTAAACTTTGAATTAAAAGATTTCCTTTGGTGAAAAATCTTATTTTATATGGATATGAAATATATCCAAAATTCATGGTTAAACTCTAATTGGAAGTATGTTTTTCAAAAGGGTCATCAAGATGTTGTTCTTACGACGGATATGACTATCTTCTTGTATTTGACACCTAATCTGTATTTTCAACTATAAACATATACTTTTTCTGTTTAGATTAATAAATAATGGTTCGATACAAAACCATGGCAAGTCAAATCACTCAAAACGGATTTGTAACGAAGAAATTATGGGTAAAACAAAATTGGATATTTTTGCTTTTTTTTTTAGCTACGGTTTTAATTAATAAAAATGGATGTTAACCATATCCTTGTTAACTTTTCCTATATCCTATATATATATTTGGACATGTTATCAGTAGTATAACAAAATATTATAATCTTGGTTGATTCTGTAATTGTATATATGTATAATAATATTCTTGGTACGTTCCAACACAATAAGTATACAATACGTTTTGATAAATCCTAAGACAATATGTACACAATACGTCTTAGTTAGTTCTAAGACAATATGTATACAATATGTCTCTGGGTTGATACAAAGACAATACGTATATAATACGTCGTGGGGTAATTCTAAGATTATATATATATAAACCGATTATTGGACTGTTGGACTTTTCGGACTATTTTGGACTACTAACAATGGACAATTAAAATTATCACAAGTATCATAAGTATGGAATATTAATTATATATATATATATCTTGACACAAGAATATTATTATTAGGTTCGTGAATTTGTCAAAGGTCAAGTCTTATTACTATCTATTCGGAAATCATCACAAGTGAGTTATAGTTCCATTTTTACTATCTAAATTATTTTGGGATGAGAATACATGCAAATTTATAAATGTTTTACAAAATAAGCACAAGTTCATGAAACTACATTCTACGATTATTTTGTTATACCGGATATCTATACTTATTATTATTATTATTATGCTTGGTAACCTAAGAATTAGTGAAAAACACTAATTGACGCGAATCCTAAATGTAGATCTACGGGCACCAACCACCCCCATTTTTGAATACTGGAAATGCTTTAGTACTTCAAAGGGTTCTTATCATACATTTGAATAGCGGAATGTATGATGCCAGATATCTTAAGAACTCTATGTTAAGGTCGGTTACCAGGCGACCCATCGTATGAATGATTTTTGCAGTTGTAATGATCCTGCGCATTTAATTAAATTAAATCTTGTGGCTTATTAAATGTTATGATTATTATATAGAAACTAAACCTATGACTCACCAACAATTTTGTTGACTTTTTAAGCCTGTTTATTCTCAGGAGATTATTAGAAAGCTTCCGCTGTTGCAAGTTTACTCAACGTCAAGATTTGGAGTCATCATGCTTTTCTAAATAAATAAACTTGCATTCGGGAATTGTGTTTGTAATATATTGTTGGCAAGTATGTAATGGTGTGTGTAAAATACATGTATTTTGAGGAGATTGTCTTTGATCGACAATCAAAACTTATGCTTTTAAACCTTTATTCAATAATAAAGGTTATGGTTATTTTAAAATGAATGCAAGCTTTAAAAACGTCTCATATAGAGGTCAAAACCTTGTAAAGAAATCAATTAATATGAAACGTTTATAATTAATATGAGCGGGGCATTTCAGAAATTTCGTAGTTTAAAAAGATAAAGATGGTGGCGATTTCGTGATGGTGTTAATGGTAATTGTTGTTCAATCGTTAAACAGAAAATGAAATAATCATCAGGTTAGTAATCGAATATAATCATAATTTCGAATTTTAGCAGTAGTAGGAGAATGGTACACATATTTGTTGTAATGGTGGTTGTGGTGGTAGTCGTGAGTTGGTATTTAGATGATGATGAAGTTGTTGTTGCACTTATGGCGTGGTAAAGGTGGTGGTGAAATTGGTAGTTCAAAAACAACAAAAAAATATATGTTGTTCGAAGGTGGCGGTTTATGGTTTCAACATGACAGCGGTAAGGTTCGATCTTAATCAGAAACATGTAGTTGTTTTGTTGTTGTTTTGGGTTGTTTCTCGATGGTGTTCGTTTTAGAAACAGAAAAACAATAAGCCAAGTGGTCAAGTGGGTTTAGGTGATAGTTTAGTGGATTTCAAGTAGCATTAAAAGAGTCGAAAAACCGATGGTTATTGTGGTTCTTGGTTGAAATGTCCCGTTCTTATTGATTAAAAACGTTCCATATTAATTGATTTCGTTGCGAGGTTTTGACCTCTATATGAGGCGTTTTTCAAAGACTGCATTCATTTTAAAACAAACCATAACCTTTATTTCATCAATAAAGGTTTAAAAAGATTTACGTAGATTATCAAATAATGATAATCTAAAATATCCTGTTTACACACGACCATTACATAATGGTTTACAATACAAATATGTTACAACAAAATAAGTTTCTTGAATGCAGTTTTTACACAATATCATACAAGCATGGACTCCAAATCTCGTCCTTATTTAAGTATGCGATAGCAGAAGCTCTTAATAATCACCTGAGAATAAACATGCTTAAAACGTCAACAAAAATGTTGGTGAGTTATAGGTTTAACCTATATATATCAAATCATAATAATAGACCACAAGATTTCATATTTCAATACACATCCCATACATAGAGATAAAAATCATTCATATGGTGAACACCTGGTAACCGACATTAACAAGATGCATATATAAGAATATCCCCATCATTCCGGGACACCCTTCGGATATGATATAAATTTCGAAGTACTAAAGCATCCGGTACTTTGGATGGGGTTTGTTAGGCCCAATAGATCTATCTTTAGGATTCACGTCAATTAGGGTGTCTGTTCCCTAATTCTTAGATTACCAGACTTAATAAAAAGGGGCATATTCGATTTCGATAATTCAACCATAGAATGTAGTTTCACGTACTTGTGTCTATTTTGTAAATCATTTATAACACCTGCATGTATTCTCATCCCAAAAATATTAGATTTTAAAAGTGGGACTATAACTCACTTTCACAGATTTTTACTTCGTCGAGAAGTAAGACTTGGCCACTGTTGATTCACGAACCTATAACAATATATACATATATATTAAAGTATGTTCAAAATATATTTACAACACTTTTAATATATTTTGATGTTTTAAGTATATTAAGTCAGCTGTCCTCGTTAGTAACCTACAACTAGTTGTCCACAGTTAGATGTACAGAAATAAATCGATAAATATTATCTTGAATCAATCCACGACCCAGTGTATACGTATCTCAGTATTGATCACAACTCAAACTATATATATTTGGAATCAACCTCAACCCTGTATAGCTAACTCCAACATTCACATATAGAGTGTCTATGGTTGTTCCGAAATATATATAGATGTGTCGACATGATAGGTTGAAACATTGTATACGTGTCTATGGTATCTCAAGATTACATAATATACAATACAAGTTGATTAAGTTATGGTTGGAATAGATTTGTTACCAATTTTCACGTAGCTAAAATGAGAAAAATTATCCAATCTTGTTTTACCCATAACTTCTTCATTTTAAATTCGTTTTGAGTGAATAAAATTGCTATGGTTTCATATTGAACTCTATTTTATGAATCTAAACAGAAAAAGTATAGGTTTATAGTCGGAAAAATAAGTTACAAGTCGTTTTTGTAAAGGTAGTCATTTCAGTCGAAAGAACGACGTCTAGATGACCATTTTAGAAAACATACTTCCACTTTGAGTTGAACCATAATTTTTGGATATAGTTTCATGTTCATAATAAAAATCATTTTCTCAGAATAACAACTTTTAAATCAAAGTTTATCATAGTTTTTAATTAACTAACCCAAAACAGCCCGCGGTGTTACTACGACGGCGTAAATCCGGTTTTACGGTGTTTTTCGTGTTTCTAGGTTTTAAATCATTAATTTAGCATATAATATAGATATAGAACATGTGTTTAGTTAATTTTAAAAGTCAAGTTAGAAGGATTAACTTTTGTTTGTGAACAAGTTTAGAATTAACTAAACTATGTTCTAGTGATTACGAGTTTAAACCTTCGAATAAGATAGTTTTATATATATGAATCGAATGATGTTATGAACATCATTACTACCTCAAGTTTAGTAGGTAAACCTACTGGAAGTGATAAGAAATGATCTAGCTTCAAAGGATCTTGGATGGCTTGAAAGTTCTTGAAGTAGGATCATGACACAAAACAAGTTCAAGTAAGATTTTTACTCGAATTAAGATAGTTTATAGTTATAGAAATTGAATCAAAGTTTGAATATGAATATTTCCTTGAATAAGAAAGATAACCTACTGTATATAACAAAGGTTTCTTGATCTTAGATGATTACTTGGAATGGATTAGAAAGCTTGGAAGTAAATTAGTAAACTTGAAGGGATTTTTGAAGTGTTCTTCCTATGATGATTATAGCTTGATTCTTGAAGTGATTTTTGATGAAGATGATGATTAACTACTGGAAAAATACGTTCATAATAGTGTGTGTGTGTGTGTTGAGAGAGAATTAGAAAGAGAATTGGAAGTGAAATGGAGTGAATGATGAGTGGTAATTGTTGAGTGGTGAGTGGGGTTAAAAGGAGTTCTAGTTAGTTGACTAGCTCATGGTAGAAGTTAAAATTGATTAGTCATACATGACATAATCAAGAATGGAATCCCATGCTAGTTCCTATTGGTATATACCCATAGTAAGTACGTTTTGAAGCTGTGTATAATACGGGTAAGAATACGACTAGAATTCTTGATGAAAGAAAAGAATGGGAAAGTAACTGTAACCATTTTCGTTAAGTATGAGTGTTTTGATATATGTCTTGAAGTCTTCCAAAAGTATTTTAATACATCTAAATACACTACATGTATATACATTTTAACTGAGTCGTTAAGTCATCGTTAGTCGTTACATGTAAGTGTTGTTTTGAAACCTTTAAGTTAACGATCTCAATTAATGTTGTTAACCCATTGTTTATTATATCTAATGAGATGTTAAATTATTATATTATCATGATATTATGATATATTAATATATCTTAATATGATATATATACATTTAAATGTCGTTACAACGATAATCGTTACATATATGTCTCGTTTCGAAATCCTTAAGTTAGTAGTCTTGTTTATATGTATATAACTCATTGTTAATATACTTATGGAAATACTTACTTATCATAATCTCATGTTAACCATATGTATATCCATATATATATCGTCATGTCATTTTTACAAGTTTTAACGTTCGTGAATCGCCGGTCAACTTGGGTGGTCAATTGTCTATATGAAACATATTTCAATTAATCAAGTCTTAACAAGTTTGATTGCTTAACATGTTGGAAACATTTAATCATATAAATATCAATCTCAATTAATATATATAAACATGGAAAAGTTCGGGTCACTACAGTACCTACCCGTTAAATAAATTTCGTCCCGAAATTTTAAGCTGTTGAAGGTGTTGAAGAATCTTCTGGAAATAGATGCGGGTATTTCTTCTTCATCTGATCTTCTTGCTCCCAGGTGAACTCGGGTCCTCTACGAGCATTCCATCGAACCTTAACAATTGGTATCTTGTTTTGCTTAAGTCTTTTAACCTCACGATCCATTATTTCGACGGGTTCTTCGATGAATTGGAGTTTTTCGTTGATTTGGATTTCATCTAACGGAATAGTGAGATCTTCTTTAGCAAAACATTTCTTCAAATTCGAGACGTGGAAAGTGTTATGTACAGCCGCGAGTTGTTGAGGTAACTCAAGTCGGTAAGCTACTGGTCCGACACGATCAATAATCTTGAATGGTCCAATATACCTTGGATTTAAGTTCCCTCGTTTACCAAATCGAACAACGCCTTTCCAAGGTGCAACTTTAAGCATGACCATCTCTTCAATTTCAAATTCTATATCTTTTCTTTTAATGTCAGCGTAGCTCTTTTGTCGACTTTGGGCGGTTTTCAACCGTTGTTGAATTTGGATGATCTTCTCGGTAGTTTCTTGTATAATTTCCGGACCCGTAATCTGTCTATCCCCCACTTCACTCCAACAAATCGGAGACCTGCACTTTCTACCAAAAAGTGCTTCAAACGGCGCCATCTCAATGCTTGAATGGTAGCTGTTGTTGTAGAAAAATTCTGCTAACGGTAGATGTCGATCCCAACTGTTTCCGAAATCAATAACACATGCTCGTAGCATGTCTTCAAGCGTTTGTATCGTCCTTTTGCTCTGCCCATCAGTTTGTGGATGATAGGCAGTACTCATGTCTAGACGAGTTCCTAATGCTTGCTGTAATGTCTGCCAGAATCTTGAAATAAATCTGCCATCCCTATCAGAGATAATAGAGATTGGTATTCCATGTCTGGAGACGACTTCCTTCAAATACAGTCATGCTAACTTCTCCATCTTGTCATCTTCTCTTATTGGCAGGAAGTGTGCTGATTTGGTGAGACGATCAACTATTACCCAAATAGTATCAAAACCACTTGCAGTCCTTGGCAATTTAGTGATGAAATCCATGGTAATGTTTTCCCATTTCCATTCTGGGATTTCGGGTTGTTGAAGTAGACCTGATGGTTTCTGATGCTCAGCTTTGACCTTAGAACACGTCAAACATTCTCCTATGTATTTAGCAACATCGGCTTTCATACCCGGCCACCAAAAATGTTTCTTGAGATCCTTGTACATCTTCCCCGTTCCAGGATGTATTGAGTATCTGGTTTTATGAGCTTCTCTAAGTACCATTTCTCTCATATCTCCAAATTTTGGTACCCAAATCCTTTCAGCCCTATACCGGGTTCCGTCTTCCCGAATATTAAGATGCTTCTCCGATCCTTTGGGTATTTCATCCTTTAAATTTCCCTCTTTTAAAACTCCTTGTTGCGCCTCCTTTATTTGAGTAGTAAGGTTATTATGAATCATTATATTCATAGATTTTACTCGAATGGGTTCTCTGTCCTTCCTGCTCAAGGCATCGACTACCACATTTGCCTTCCCCGGGTGGTAACGAATCTCAAAGTCGTAATCATTCAATAATTCAATCCACCTACACTGCCTCATATTCAGTTGTTTCTGATTAAATATGTGTTGAAGACTTTTGTGGTCGGTATATATAATACTTTTGACCCCATATAAGTAGTGCCTCCAAGTCTTTAATGCAAAAACAACCGCGCCTAATTCCAAATCATGCGTCATATAATTTTGTTCGTGAATCTTCAATTGTCTAGACGCATAAGCAATCACCTTCATTCGTTGCATTAATATACAACCGAGACCTTGCTTTGATGCGTCACAATAAATCACAAAATCATCATTCCCTTCAGGCAATGACAATATAGGTGCGGTAGTTAGCTTTTTCTTCAATAACTGAAACGCTTTCTCTTGTTCATCATTCCATTCAAATTTCTTCCCTTTATGCGTTAATGCAGTCAAGGGTTTTGCTATTCTGGAAAAGTCTTGGATGAACCTTCTGTAGTAACCGGCTAGTCCTAAAAACTGGCGTATGTGTTTCGGAGTTTTTGGGGTTTCCCACTTTTCAACAGTTTCTATCTTTGCCGGATCCACTTTAATACCTTCTTTGTTCACTATGTGACCGAGGAATTGAACTTCTTCTAACCAAAATGCACACTTTGAAAACTTAGCGTACAATTCTTCCTTCCTCAATACTTCTAACACCTTTCTCAAATGTTCACCGTGTTCTTGGTCATTCTTTGAGTAAATAAGTATGTCATCAATGAAAACAATGACAAACTTGTCAAGGTATGGTCCACACACTCGGTTCATAAGGTCCATGAACACAGCTGGTGCATTAGTTAAACCAAATGGCATGACCATAAACTCGTAATGACCGTAACGTGTTCTGAAAGCAGTCTTTAGAATATCATCTTCTTTCACCCGCATTTGATGATACCCGGAACGTAAGTCAATCTTTGAATAAACAGATGAGCCTTGTAGTTGATCAAATAAGTCGTCGATTCTCGGTAGTGGGTAGCGGTTCTTGATGGTAAGTTTGTTCAACTCTCGGTAGTCGATACACAACCTGAATGTACCATCTTTCTTCTTGACAAACAAAACAGGAGCTCCCCACGGTGATGTGCTTGGTCGAATGAAACCACGCTCTAAAAGTTCTTATAATTGGCTTTGCAGTTCTTTCATCTCGCTGGGTGCGAGTCTGTAAGGAGCACGAGCTATTGGTGCAGCTCCTGGTACAAGATCTATTTGAAATTCAACGGATCGATGTGGGGGTAATCCCGGTAATTCTTTCGGAAATACATCGGGAAATTCTTTTGCGACGGGAACATCATTGATGCTCTTTTCTTCAGTTTGTACTTTCTCGACGTGTGCTAGAACAGCATAGCAACCTTTTCTTATTAGTTTTTGTGATTTCAAATTACTAATAAGATGTAGCTTCGTGTTGCCCTTTTCTCCGTACACCATTAAGGGTTTTCCTTTTTCTCGTATAATGCGAATTGCATTTTTGTAACAAACGATCTCTGCTTTCACTTCTTTCAACCAGTCCATATCGATTATCACATCAAAACTCCCTAACTCTACTGGTATCAAGTCAATCTTAAATGTTTCACTAACCAGTTTAATTTCTCGATTCCGACATATATTATCTGCTGAAATTAATTTACCATTTGCTAATTCGAGTAAAAATTTACTATCCAAAGGCGTCAATGGACAACTTAATTTAGCACAAAAATCTCTACTCATATAGCTTCTATCCAAACCCGAATCAAATAAAACGTAAGCAGATTTATTGTCAATAAGAAACGTACCTGTAACAAGCTCCGGGTCTTCCTGTGCCTCTGCCGCATTAATATTGAAAACTCTTCCGCGGCCTTGTCCATTCGTGTTCTCCTGGTTCGGGCAATTTCTAATAATGTGGTCCGGTTTTCCACATTTATAACAAACTACATTGGCATAACTTGCTCCGACACTACTTGCTCCGCCATTACTCGTTCCGACACCATTTGTTCCTTTCGTTCTATTAACCTGATAATGCTAAAAATGAACATATATTTCATAGTATTATTCCTCAAGAAAGACAAGCTTTTAGTTGCAATTGTTCTATTTACAAGTGATATTCGTTTAAATAATAAAAGGTGAAGACAAAAGACAGATTCGACGAATTGAAGACGCAAACGACCAAAAAGCTCAAAAGTACAAAAGACAATCAAAGAGGTTCCAATTATTGATAAGAAACGTCTCGAAATTACAAGAGTACAAGATTCAAAACGCAAAGTACAAGATATTAAATTGTACGCAAAGACGTTCGAAAATCCGGAACCGGGACCAGAGTCAACTCTCAACGCTCGACGCAACGGACTAAAAATTACAAGTTAATTATATATATAAATATAATATAATATATAATTAATTATATTAATTATATATATATTATATTTATAAAATAAATCATCGGCAAACAAAGAGCCAAAAGCTGGTGAGCTGTATTTACAAACTCCGCGACTCGCAGAGTTTGAAGGCAAAATGGGCCGCGAGTCGCGGAGACCCAAATTCCGAAACTCCCTATAAAGCCAACCGAATTCTGATCATTTTTCATCATCTAATATCCATCTCTCTATCTATATCGTATATATTTATATTTATATTTTAATTTTAATTTTAATTTTAATTTTAATCCTAATAATAAGGGTATGTTAGCGAATGTTGTAAGGGTGTAAGTCGAAATTCTGTCCGTGTAACGCTACGCTATTTTTAATCATTGTAAGTTATGTTCAACGTTTTTAATTTAATGTCTCGTAGCTAAGTTATTATTATGCTTATTTAATCCAAAGTAATCATGATGTTGGGCTAATTACTAAAATTGGGTAATTGGGCTTTGTACCATAATTGGGGTTTGGACAAAAGAACGACACTTGTGGAAATTAGACTATGGGCTATTAATGGGCTTTATATTTGTTTAACTAAATGATAGTTTGTTAATGTTAATATAAAGATTTACAATTGGGCGTCCCTATAAATTACCATATACACTCGATCGGACACGATGGGCGGGGTATTTATATGTACGAATAATCGTTCATTTAACCGGACACGGAAATGGATTAATAGCCACTAGAATAATTAAAACAGGGGTGAAATTATGTACAAGGATACTTGGTATAATTTATAACAAAATATTAAAACCTTGGGTTACATTCAGTCGACATCCTGGTGTAATTATTAAACAAAGTATTAAAATCTTGTTACAGTTTAAGTCCCCAATTAGTTGGAATATTTAACTTCGGGTATAATGATAATTTGACGAGGATACTCGCACTTTATATTTATGACTGATGGACTGTTATGGACAAAAACCAGACGGACATATTAAATAATCCATGACAAAGGACAATTAACCCATGGGCATAAAACTAAAATCAACACGTCAAACATCATGATTACGGAAGTTTAAATAAGCATAATTCTTTTATTTCATATTTAATTTCCTTTATTTTATATTTAATTGCACTTCTAATTATCGCATTTTTATTGTTATTGTATTTAATTGCACTTTTAATTATCGTACTTTTTAATTATCGCAAGTTTATTTTATCGCACTTTTATTATTCACAATTTCATTATCGTTATTTACTTTACGCTTTAATTCAAGTCTTGTATTTATTTTTAATATTTTAGATTTGGTTTTAACTGCGACTAAAGTTTTAAAATCGACAAACCGGTCATTAAACGGTAAAACCCCCCTTTATAATAATAATATTACTTATATATATATATATATATATATATATATATATATATATATATATATATATATATATATATATATATATATATATATATATATATATATATTTGTATTTTTATAAAAGTAAACTAATATAGCGTTAAGCTTTGTTTAAAAAGATTCTCTGTGGAACGAACCGGACTTACTAAAAACTACACTACTGTACGATTAGGTACACTGCTTATAAGTGTTGTAGCAAGGTTTAAGTATATCCATTCTATGAATAAATAAATATCTTGTGTAAAATTGTATCGTATTTAATAGTTTTTCCTGTAAAAATATAAGCTATTTTATATACACCTCGCTTCACATCAAGTTATTTTTGGCGCCGCTGCCGGGGACTCGCTTAAAAGCCGGAAGCGCAACGCTAATAAAAAAAAACAGATTTTTAGTTTACTTTTATTAAAATTCGTTTTTATAAAAATACGTTTTAAATATTCAAAAATATAAAAAGAAAAACAAAAATATAAGTATTTTTAAGATTTTGTTAAATATTTAAGTTTTATAAAGTTTCTTTATTTTTAAATAACTTTTATTTAAGTATTTTGTTTTTATTTAAAACATATAAAAAAAAATATATATATATAAATCTAGTTTTACGATTTTTATTTATAAAATTATAAAGAAGTTCTATTTTTATTTTAGTTTTTAAATATAAGTTTTTATTATATAAATATTTAGAATTTAAAACAGAAAAATATAAAAACAGAAAATATAAAAATAAAAAAAAGAAAAAAAAACGCGTAAAAATTAAAACTGTATAGAGTTGAATTTTGAACCCCCGACTCGCGAAGTTTGCTGCCTCGACTACCGCAACTCGCGGAGCTAACCTGACGCGCTGACAGAACCCTAATTCAGCATTAATTACGGGTAATTATTAATTATTATTATTATTAACCCTAACTAATTATTATTATTATAATTACTTTTACTTTTTATTTAATTTATATATTTTAGTTAAATTAGTTTAATTAAATTGTAAAATTAATAGTTTTAATAAATAAATAATATAAAAATAATATTTTTATAAAAATTGTATTTTTTTACAACTTTTTGTATATTTTTATATTTTATCCCTTTTAATTGTTTTAGCGTAATATTTGTATTTTTAGCTCATATTTAGTTTTAAACTTAGTTTTTGCCATAGTTATTTTTACTTCTAGATTTTTAGGCTTTGTCGTAAAATCCCTTAAGTGCTTTTTCTTTAGACTAAGATTTAGGTGCTTTAGAATTTTGCGACGCCTTTTTAAGTTTTAGTTTCTTTTTAAGTTATTTCCATTTGGGATTTAGTTTTTCCTGTAAGCTTTAATATTTTTAGACGACTTTTACCTATGTATCAATTATCATTCCAATTAGTAATCTCAATTTGTGATTATAATTTTAAGTTAGTTGTAGTAATAAGGTTAGGTTAGTCAAGTATTTTTAAGTTTTATAAGTTTCTTTTATTTTTCCGTCACCTTTTATTTTTCAACCATTTTTCTTATTCGATCTTTTTCTGACGAACTCTTTTTCTTTCTTATTTCTCGCTATTCTAGTTTTTAGGACATAGATTTTTATTCTACTTCTTATCTAAATTTCTTAAAATTACGAAAATTTATTTTAAGTGGTTAAATTGATAGACATCAAAATTTCCTGGTTCGTAGTAATAGTTGGATTTGTACGTGGACCGGGTTATTGGAGCCAAACAGTCCTCAATTATATTGAGACCAAACGAATCCTGCCCCTCTGCTGCATCTTTTGGCTATTCGAAATGTGGGCAAAATCAGAAAAGTCTATTGATTGGATAACTTATTATAATTTTTCTTTCCTTTTAAAAACTAATAGGATATTCAGTGAATGCACCGAGCAAGACGTTCACCACCTTTTGTATGTTCACCACCTGTAACTAAATCAAGACATTTAGCAAATATTACCACCGTTGATTTTTCTTTAGAATCGTCATCCAGTCGACCAAGTACTCCAGTTCAAATTTCCGATAATCCATTTTTTGAACCCGACCTCACAATTGAGAATCCAGAGAATATTCAGGGACGATTCGTAGATCCTGAACCACTAAACTTTCCTCCGGAACCACCAATCATTCAAACAGAGATTGTTGAGGAACGAACCATTAAATCAGAATCCTCTAGTGATTCCGATTCAATAAATTCAATTATGGAGAATCTGGAACCTTTAAGTATGGAAGACCGAATGAGAGCTAAACGCACTGGCCAAGGTCACGCAATTACTCATCCAGACATTAATGCACCAGATTATGAAATCAAAGGACAAATTCTACACATGGTGACAAATCAATGCCAATTTAGTGGTGCGCCGAAGGAAGATCCAAATGAACATCTACGTACCTTTAATAGGATCTGCACACTATTTAAAATCCGAGAAGTTGAGGATGAACAGATCTATCTCATGTTGTTTCCCTGGACTTTAAAGGGAGAAGCCAAAGATTGGTTGGAATCGTTACCTGAAGGGGCGATTGAGACATGGGATGTTTTAGTTGAAAAATTTCTTAAACAATTCTTTCCTGCATCTAAAGCCGTAAGACTTCAAGCAGAAATTGTTACGTTCACACAGAAGCCGAATGAAACTCTATATGAGGCGTGGATAAGATTTGGAAAGTTGTTAAGAGGATGTCCGCAACATGGTTTAGACACCTGTCAAATAGTATAAATATTCTACCAAGGATGCGACATCACTACAAGGAAAGACATAGATATAGCAGCTGGTGGTTCTATTATGAAGAAAACCGAAACTGATGCTTACAAAATTATTGATAACACTGCTTCCCACTCACATGAGTGGCACCAAGAAAAAGATATCGTTAGATCATCTAAAGCAGCTAGAGCCGATTCTAGCCATGACTTAGATTCCATTTCCGCAAAGATAGATGCTGTCGAGAGACGAATGGAAAAGATGACTAAAGATATTCACTCAATACGAATTAGTTGTGAGCAGTGTGGAGGACCACATTTGACAAAAGATTGTCTCGGTATTGAATTAACAATGGAACAAAGAGAGAATATTTCATACATAAACCAAAGGCCTGGAAATAATTATCAGAATAATTATCAACCGCCAAGACCGATTTACAATCAAAACCAGAATTATAACCAAAATATTCCATACAACAACCAACAAGGTCCTAGCAATCAACAAGTATCCAATAATACTTACAATCAGCAAAGACCTAATTTTCAAAACAAACCACCACAACAAACCGATGACAAAAAGCCGAATTTAGAAGATATGATGACGAAGCTAGTTGAAACTTAAACGCAGTTTTTCACATCTCAGAAACAAACTAATGAACAAAATGCTCAAGCATTTAGATATCAACAAGCTTCTATTCAAAATCTGGAACAAGAAGTAAGTAACCTAGCAAGGTTAATAGGTGAAAGAAAACCGGGAAGTCTACCTAGTGATACAAACGCTAACCCCCGGAATGAAACAGCTAAAGCCATTACCACAAGAAGTGGTACAACACTTAAACCACCTGAAATACCTGTAACTTCTGATGAAGCTATTCCCACTCCACAAGAACCACAACCTGATCAAGATAAGGAAAAAGAACCGGTAGTTGAAAAGGTTAATGAAGATAACACAGTTAAGGCTAAACCTTATGTTAAACCATACCAACCACCACTTCCTTACCCGAGTAAAATGAAGAAAGAGAAACTTGAAGCCGAGCAATCCAAATTCTTGGATATGTTTAAACAGATAAATGTAAATCTTCCTTTCATTGATGTGATTTCAGGAATGCCTAGATATGCTAAATTCTTGAAAGATCTAATCTCAAATAGAAAGAAAATGGAAGAACTCTAGCTGTTACCATGAATGCTAATTGTTCAGCAGTGCTGTTGAATAAGATACCAGAAAAACTATCTGATCCAGGAAGTTTCACAATTCCATGTTTTCTGGGTAGTCTTAGTTCAATAGAAGCATTGGCAGACTTAGGTGCTAGTATAAATTTAATGCCGTATTCACTTTACGCTAAACTAGACCTTGGAGAATTGAAACCAACCTGAATAAGCATACAACTAGCCGATAGATCAATAAAATATCCTAGAGGGATAATGGAGAACATGCTAGTTAAAGTTGGTACTTTACTATTTCCAGTAGATTTTGTTGTTCTGGACATGGAAGAAGATTCTCAAGTTCCTCTCATATTAGGAAGACCATTCTTAAACACGGCTAAAGCAATGATAGACGTGTTCGGTAAGAAACTGACCCTAAGTATAGAGGATGAGAGTGTTACCTTTTCAGTTGATAGAGCAATGCAACAACCACAATCTGCAGATGATACATGTTATTATATTCAAACTATAGATGCACATGCAGAATTGTTAGAAGAATTTCCAGAATTACAAGGAACAGGAGAATGTTCTTTAGGAGAAGGTAATGAACCAGTTGATGAAGCTGAAATGTTAGCTACACTTATAGCTAATGGATATGAACCAACAACAGAAGAAATTCAAATGCTAAAAGAAGAAGACAGATATCGATACAAATCATCGATAGAAGAACCTCCGAAATTAGAGTTAAAGCCACTTCCAAACCATTTGGAATACGCTTATTTACATGGTGAATCTGAATTACCTGTAATAATATCGTCTTCTCTTACTGAAAATGAGAAATCACAACTCATTTCTGTGTTGAAAGCTCATAAACCAGCCATTGCATGGAAGATTCATGATATTAAAGGAATAAGTCCTTCGTATTGCACACATAAAATCCTTATGGAAGAAGGTCATAAAACGTATGTGCAACGCTAACGAAGACTAAATCCTAATATGCAAGATGTAGTTAAGAAAGAGATTATTAAACTGCTAGATGCAGGTTTAATTTATCCAATCTCTGATAGTCCATGGGTAAGCCCAGTTCAATGCGTGCCTAAGAAGGGTGGCATGACTGTCATTACAAATGAGAAAAATGAGCTTATTCCTACTAGGACTGTAACAGGATGGCGTGTATGTATTGATTATAGAAAATTAAATGACGCCACCAGAAAAGATCACTTTCCCTTACCTTTCATAGATCAAATGTTGGAAAGATTAGCTGGAAATAGTTACTATTGTTTTCTAGATGGATTTTCCGGATATTTTCAAATTCCAATAGCACCCGAAGATCAAGAGAAAACCACATTCACGTGCCCTTATGGTACTTTTGCTTACAAAAGCATGCCATTTGGACTTTGCAATGCCCCTGCAACCTTTTAAAGGTGTATGATGGCGATTTTTCATGACATGATAGAAGAATGCATGGAAGTTTTCATGGATGACTTTTCAGTCTTCGGTGATACATTTGAATCATGTCTAGTTAATCTGGAACGAATGCTTATTAGATGCGAAAAATCAAATCTAGTACTTAATTGGGAGAAATGCCATTTCATGGTTAAAGAAGGCATCGTTCTTGGTCATAAAATTTCAAAAGAAGGAATTGAAGTGGATAGACCTAAAGTAGATGTAATTGCTAAACTTCCACATCCCACCAATGTTAGAGGAGTTAGGAGTTTTCTAGGGCATGCCGGTTTTTACCGACGTTTCGTAAAAGATTTTTCTAAAATTGCCACTCCTATGAACAAAGTCCTAGAAAAGGATGCTCCATTCATCTTTTCAGATGAGTGTATCAAATCTTTTAATATTCTTAAAGAGAAACTAACTAATGCGCCGATCATGATAACACCAAATTGGAATCTACCATTTGAACTAATGTGCGATGCAAGTGATTTTGCAATGGGAGCCGTTTTAGGACAAAGGATTGAAAAACGATTTCAACCTATATATTATGCTAGTAAGACGTTACAAGGAGCACAAATGAACTATACAACTACTGAAAAAGAACTCCTTGCTATTGTCTTTGCTTTTGACAAATTTCGATCATATCTCGTTCTAGCAAAAACGGTGGTCTATACCGACCATTCTGCTCTTAGATACCTATTTTCAAAACAAGATGCTAAACCAAGATTAATCCGTTGGATCTTACTCTTACAAGAGTTTGATATTGAAATCCGAGATAAAAGAGGAGCAGAAAATCTCGCCGCTGATCATCTTTCTCGTCTTGAAAATCCTGAGTTAGAAGTTCTAAATGAATCGGCCATACAAGACAACTTTCCTGATGAATATCTATTGAAGATAGATTATAAAGAAATTCCATGGTTTGCAGACTATGCAAACTACTTAGTTTGTGGATTCCTTGAAAAAGGATTATCGTACCAAAAATGAAAGAAATTCTTCAGTGATATAAAACACTATTTTTGGGAAGATCCACATTTGTTTAAAAGTTGTCCCGATGGAATAATACGCCGATGTGTATTCGGAGATGAAGCCAGTAAAATATTAAACCATTGTCACACAGGACCAACAGGAGGGCATTATGTGAAATGTCCCGTTCTTATTGATTAAAAACGTTCCATATTAATTGATTTCGTTGCGAGGTTTTGACCTCTATATGAGACGTTTTTCAAAGACTGCATTCATTTTTAAACAAACCATAACCTTTATTTCATCAATAAAGGTTTAAAAAGCTTTACGTAGATTATCAAACAATGATAATCTAAAATATCCTGTTTACACACGACCATTACATAATGGTTTACAATACAAATATGTTACAACAAAATAAGTTTCTTGAATGCAGTTTTTACACAATATCATACAAGCATGGACTCCAAATCTTGTCCTTATTTAAGTATGCGACAGCGGAAACTCTTAATAATCACCTGAGAATAAACATGCTTAAAATGTCAACAAAAATGTTGGTGAGTTATAGGTTTAACCTATATATATCAAATCGTAACAATAGACCACAAGATTTCATATTTCAATACACATCCCATACATAGAGATAAAAATCATTCATATGGTGAACACCTGGTAACCGACAATAACAAGATGCATATATAAGAATATCCCCATCATTCCGGGACACCCTTCGGATATGATATAAATTTCGAAGTACTAAAGCATCCGGTACTTTGGATGGGGTTTGTTAGGCCCAATAGATCTATCTTTAGGATTCGCGTCAATTAGGGTGTCTGTTCCCTAATTCTTAGATTACCAGACTTAATAAAAAGGGGCATATTCGATTTCGATAATTCAACCATAGAATGTAGTTTCACGTACTTGTGTCTATTTTGTAAATCATTTATAAAACCTGCATGTATTCTCATCCCAAAAATATTAGATTTTAAAAGTGGGACTATAACTCACTTTCACAGATTTTTACTTCGTCGGGAAGTAAGACTTGGCCACTGGTTGATTCACGAACCTATAACAATATATACATATATATCAAAGTATGTTCAAAATATATTTACAACACTTTTAATATATTTTGATGTTTTAAGTTTATTAAGTCAGCTGTCCTCGTTAGTAACCTACAACTAGTTGTCCACAGTTAGATGTACAGAAATAAATCGATAAATATTATCTTGAATCAATCCACGACCCAGTGTATACGTATCTCAGTATTGATCACAACTCAAACTATATATATTTTGGAATCAACCTCAACCCTGTATAGCTAACTCCAACATTCACATATAGAGTGTCTATGGTTGTTCCGAAATATATATAGATGTGTCGACATGATAGGTCGAAACATTGTATACGTGTCTATGGTATCTCAAGATTACATAATATATAAAACAAGTTGATTAAGTTATGGTTGGAATAGATTTGTTACCAATTTTCACATAGCTAAAATGAGAAAAATTATCCAATCTTGTTTTACCCATAACTTCTTCATTTTAAATCCGTTTTGAGTGAATCAAATTGCTATGGTTTCATATTGAACTCTATTTTATGAATCTAAACAAAAAAAGTATAGGTTTCTAGTCGGAAAAATAAGTTACAAGTCGTTTTTGTAAAGGTAGTCATTTCAGTCGAAAGAACGACGTCTAGATGACCATTTTAGAAAACATACTTCCACTTTGAGTTTAACCATAATTTTTGGATATAGTTTCATGTTCATAATAAAAATCATTTTCTCATAATAACAACTTTTAAATCAAAGTTTATCATAGTTTTTAATTAACTAACCCAAAACAGCCCGCGGTGTTACTACGACGGCGTAAATCCGGTTTTACGGTGTTTTTCGTGTTTCCAGGTTTTAAATCATTAAGTTAGCATATCATATAGATATAGAACATGTGTTTAGTTGATTTTAAAAGTCAAGTTAGAAGGATTAACTTTTGTTTGCGAACAAGTTTAGAATTAACTAAACTATGTTCTAGTGATTACAAGTTTAAACCTTCGAATAAGATAGCTTTATATGTATGAATCGAATGATGTTATGAACATCATTACTACCTTAAGTTCCTTGGATGAACCTACTGGAAAAGAGAAAAATGGATCTAGCTTCAATGGATCCTTGGATGGCTCAAAGTTCTTGAAGCAAAATCATGACACGAAAACAAGTTCAAGTAAGATCATCACTTGAAATAAGATTGTTATAGTTATAGAAATTGAACCAAAGTTTGAATATGATTATTACCTTGTATTAGAATGATAACCTACTGTAAGAAACAAAGATTTCTTGAGGTTGGATGATCACCTTACAAGATTGGAAGTGAGCTAGCAAACTTGAAAGTATTCTTGATTTTATGAAACTAGAACTTTTGGAATTTATGAAGAACACTTAGAACTTGAAGATAGAACTTGAGAGAGTTCAATTAGATGAAGAAAATTGAAGAATGAAAGTGTTTGTAGGTGTTTTTGGTCGTTGGTGTATGGATTAGATATAAAGGATATGTAATTTTGTTTTCATGTAAATAAGTCATGAATGATTACTCATATTTTTGTAATCTTATGAGATATTTCATGCTAGTTGCCAAATGATGGTTCCCACATGTGTTAGGTGACTCACATGGGCTGCTAAGAGCTGATCATTGGAGTGTATATACCAATAGTACATACATCTAAAAGCTGTGTATTGTACGAGTACGAATACGGGTGCATACGAGTAGAATTGTTGATGAAACTGAACGAGAATGTAATTGTAAGCATTTTTGTTAAGTAGAAGTATTTTGATAAGTGTATTGAAGTCTTTCAAAAGTGTATAAATACATATTAAAACACTACATGTATATACATTTTAACTGAGTCGTTAAGTCATCGTTAGTCGTTACATGTAAGTGCTGTTTTGAAACCTTTAGGTTAACGATCTTGTTAAATGTTGTTAACCCAATGTTTATAATATCAAAAGAGATTTTAAATTATTATATTATCATGATATTATGATGTACGAATATCTCTTAATATGATATATATACATTAAATGTCGTTACAACGATAAACGTTACATATATGTCTCGTTTCAAAATCATTAAGTTAGTAGTCTTGTTTTTACATATGTAGTTCATTGTTAATATAATTAATGATATGTTTACTTATCATAATATCATGTTAACTATATATATAACCATATATATGTCATCATATAGTTTTTTTACAAGTTTTAACGTTCGTGAATCACCGGTCAACTTGGGTGGTCAATTGTCTATATGAAATCTATTTCAATTAATCAAGTCTTAACAAGTTTGATTGCTTAACATGTTGGAAACATTTAATCATGTAAACATCAATCTCAATTAATGTATATAAACATGGAAAAGTTCGGGTCACTACAGTACCTACCCGTTAAATAAATTTCGTCCCGAAATTTTAAGCTGTTGAAGGTGTTGACGAATCTTCTGGAAATAGATGCGGGTATTTCTTCTTCATCTGATCTTCACGCTCCCAGGTGAACTCGGGTCCTCTACGAGCATTCCATCGAACCTTAACAATTGGTATCTTGTTTTGCTTAAGTCTTTTAACCTCACGATCCATTATTTCGACGGGTTCTTCGATGAATTGAAGTTTTTCGCTGATTTGGATTTCATCTAACGGAATAGTGAGATCTTCTTTAGCAAAACATTTCTTTAAATTCGAGACGTGGAAAGTGTTATGTACAGCCGCGAGTTGTTGAGGTAACTCTAGTCGGTAAGCTACTGGTCCGACACGATCAATAATCTTGAATGGTCCAATATACCTTGGATTTAATTTCCCTCGTTTACCAAATCGAACCACGCCTTTCCAAGGTGCAACTTTAAGCATGACCATCTCTCCAATTTCAAATTCTATATCTTTTCTTTTAATGTCAGCGTAGCTCTTTTGTCGACTTTGGGCGGTTTTCAACCGTTGTTGAATTTGGATGATCTTCTCGGTAGTTTCTTGTATAATCTCCGGACCCGTAATCTGTCTATCCCCCACTTCACTCCAACAAATCGGAGACCTGCACTTTCTACCATAAAGTGCTTCAAACGGCGCCATCTCAATACTTGAATGGTAGCTGTTGTTGTAGGAAAATTCTGCTAACGGTAGATGTCGATCCCAACTGTTTCCGAAATCAATAACACATGCTCGTAGCATGTCTTCAAGAGTTTGTATCGTCCTTTCGCTCTGCCCATCAGTTTGTGGATGATAGGCAGTACTCATGTCTAGACGAGTTCCTAATGCTTGCTGTAATGTCTGCCAGAATCTTGAAATAAATCTGCCATCCCTATCAGAGATAATAGAGATTGGTATTCCATGTCTGGAGACGACTTCCTTCAAATACAGTCGTGCTAACTTCTCCATCTTGTCATCTTCTCTTATTGGCAGGAAGTGTGCTGATTTGGTGAGACGATCAACTATTACCCAAATAGTATCAAAACCACTTGCAGTCCTTGGCAATTTAGTGATGAAATCCATGGTAATGTTTTCCCATTTCCATTCCGGGATTTCGGGTTGTTGAAGTAGACCTGATGGTTTCTGATGCTCAGCTTTGACCTTAGAACACGTCAAACATTCTCCTACGTATTTAGCAACATCGGCTTTCATACCCGGCCACCAAAAATGTTTCTTGAGATCCTTGTACATCTTCCCCGTTCCAGGATGTATTGAGTATCTGGTTTTATGAGCTTCTCTAAGTACCATTTCTCTCATATCTCCAAATTTTGGTACCCAAATCCTTTCAGCCCTATACCGGGTTCCGTCTTCCCGAATATTAAGATGCTTCTCCGATCCTTTGGGTATTTCATCCTTTAAATTTCCCTCTTTTAAAACTCCTTGTTGCGCCTCCTTTATTTGAGTAGTAATGTTATTATGAATCATTATATTCATAGATTTTACTCGAATGGGTTCTCTGTCCTTCCTGCTCAAGGCATCGGCTACCACATTTGCCTTCCCCGGGTGGTAACGAATCTCAAAATCGTAATCATTCAATAATTCAATCCACCTACGCTGCCTCATATTCAGTTGTTTCTGATTAAATATGTGTTGAAGACTTTTGTGGTCGGTATATATAATACTTTTGACCCCATATAAGTAGTGCCTCCAAGTCTTTAATGCAAAAACAACCGCGCCTAATTCCAAATCATGCGTCGTATAATTTTGTTCGTGAATCTTCAATTGTCTAGACGCATAAGCAATCACCTTCGTTCGTTGCATTAATACACAACCGAGACCTTGCTTTGATGCATCACAATAAATCACAAAATCATCATTCCCTTCAGGCAATGACAATATAGGTGCCGTAGTTAGCTTTTTCTTCAATAACTGAAACGCTTTCTCTTGTTCATCATTCCATTCAAATTTCTTCCCTTTATGCGTTAATGCAGTCAAGGGTTTTGCTATTCTGGAAAAGTCTTGGATGAACCTTCTGTAGTAACCAGCTAGTCCTAAAAACTGGCGTATGTGTTTCGGAGTTTTCGGGGTTTCCCACTTTTCAACAGTTTCTATCTTTGCCGGATCCACCTTAATACCTTCTTTGTTCACTATGTGACCGAGGAATTGAACTTCTTCCAACCAAAATGCACACTTTGAAAACTTAGCGTACAATTCTTCCTTCCTCAATACTTCTAACACCTTTCTCAAATGTTCACCGTGTTCTTGGTCATTCTTTGAGTAAATAAGTATGTCATCAATGAAAACAATGACAAACTTGTCAAGGTATGGTCCACACACTCGGTTCATAAGGTCCATGAACACAGCTGGTGCATTAGTTAAACCAAACGGCATGACCATAAACTCGTAATGACCGTAACGTGTTCTGAAAGCAGTCTTTGGAATATCATCTTCTTTCACCCGCATTTGATGATACCCGGAACGTAAGTCAATCTTTGAGTAAACAGACGAGCCTTGTAGTTGATCAAATAAGTCGTCGATTCTCGGTAGTGGGTAGCGGTTCTTGATGGTAAGTTTGTTCAACTCTCGGTAGTCGATACACAACCTGAATGTACCATCTTTCTTCTTGACAAACAAAACAGGAGCTCCCCACGGTGATGTGCTTGGTCGAATGAAACCACGCTCTAAAAGTTCTTGTAATTGGCTTTGCAGTTCTTTCATCTCGCTGGGTGCGAGTCTGTAAGGAGCACGAGCTATTGGTGCAGCTCCTGGTACAAGATCTATTTGAAATTCAACGGATCGATGTGGGGGTAATCCCGGTAATTCTTTCGGAAATACATCGGGAAATTCTTTTGCAATGGGAACATCATTGATGCTCTTTTCTTCAGTTTGTACTTTCTCGACGTGTGCTAGAACAGCATAGCAACCTTTTCTTATTAGTTTTTGTGCCTTCAAATTACTAATAAGATGTAGCTTCGTGTTGCCCTTTTCTCCGTACACCATTAAGGGTTTTCCTTTTTCTCGTATAATGCGAATTGCATTTTTGTAACAAACGATCTCCGCTTTCACTTCTTTCAACCAGTCCATACCGATTATCACATCAAAACTCCCTAACTCTACTGGTATCAAATCAATCTTAAATGTTTCGCTAACCAGTTTAATTTCTCGATTCCGACATATATTATCTGCTGAAATTAATTTACCATTTGCTAATTCGAGTAAAAATTTACTATCCAAAGGCGTCAATGGACAACTTAATTTAGCACAAAAATCTCTACTCATATAGCTTCTATCCGCACCCGAATCAAATAAAACGTAAGCAGATTTATTGTCAATAAGAAACGTACCCGTAACAAGCTCCGGGTCTTCCTGTGCCTCTACCGCATTAATATTGAAAACTCTTCCACGGCCTTGTCCATTCGTGTTCTCCTGGTTCGGGCAATTTCTAATAATGTGGCCTGGTTTTCCACATTTATAACAAACTACATTGGCATAACTTGCTCCGACACTACTTGCTCCGCCATTACTCGTTCCGACACCATTTGTTCCTTTCGTTCTATTAACCCCTGGTCCGTAGACCTCACACTTCGCCGCGCTATGACCATTTCTTTTACACTTGTTGCAAAATTTGGTGCAGAACCCCGAGTGATTCTTTTCACACCTTTGGCATAGTTGCTTCTGATTGTTGTTGTTGTTGCGGTTATTATTGTTGTTGGGATGATTGTTGTAGTTGCTGTTGTTGTTGTTGTTGTTGTTGGGCCGTTTGTTGTAGTTGCGATTGATGTTGCGATTGTTGGGATAATTGTTGCGATTATTGTTGTAATTGCTGTTGTTGTTGTATTGGTGATTCTTATCACCGTTTTCCTCCCACTTTCTTTTGACTTGCTTCACATTGGCCTCTTCAGTAGTCTGTTCTTTAATTCTTTCTTCAATCTGGTTCACTAGTTTGTGAGCCATTCTACATGCCTGTTGTATGGAGGCGGGCTCGTGTGAACTTATATCTTCTTGGATTCTTTCCGGTAATCCTTTCACAAACGCGTCGATCTTCTCTTCCTCATCTTCGAATGCTCCCGGACACAATAGGCACAATTCTGTGAATCGTCTTTCGTACGTGGTAATATCAAATCCTTGGGTTCGTAACCCTCTAAGTTCTGTCTTGAGCTTATTGACCTCGGTTCTGGGACGGTACTTCTCGTTCATCAAGTGCTTGAATGCTGACCATGGTAGTGCGTACGCATCATCTTGTCCCACTTGCTCTAGATAGGTATTCCACCATGTTAACGCAGAACCTGTGAAGGTATGCGTAGCGTACTTCACTTTGTCCTCTTCAGTACACTTACTTATGGCAAACACCGATTCAACCTTCTCGGTCCACCGTTTCAATCCGATCGGTCCTTCGGTTCCATCAAATTCCAAAGGTTTGCAGGCAGTGAATTCTTTGTAGGTGCATCCTACACGATTTCCTGTACTGCTAGATCCAAGGTTATTGTTGGTATGTAGCGCAGCCTGTACTGCGGCTATGTTTGAAGCTAGAAAAGTACGGAATTCCTCTTCATTCATATTCACGGTGTGTCGAGTAGTCGGTGCCATTTCCTTCAAAATAGTTAAATGGAACAAGTTAATCATACAGAATATTAAGAGTAGTTAATAGTATTTCGTAGCATAATATGAACTCATTTATAAAAGCTTTTTCTTCATATTAGCGTTTTATAAGTTTAAATTCGGGTAGTACCTACCCGTTAAGTTCATACTTAGTAGCTAATATACAATTCAACTACTACAATTCTATATGAAAAACTGATTGTAATAATATTTCGCGTTCAAACTTTTATACAATATTTTACAAACTTACAATACCGCTTATTTTACATAAAGCATGAAATATAGCACACAATAACTTTGATACAAGATAGTTGTGAAGACAATTCTAGCTAGTACACAAGTCGTTCGGCAAAGACAATAAAGACACGTAATTCATACGTCCAGAAACAAGTCATGCATTCTGGTTTTACTAGGACTACTTCCCATCCTTGGTCTTGTGCAACATAACCGTTATGGCCGTTGATAAGACAGCGTGTTGTAACGTCATCAAAGGGACGAGGGTTACGTAATGTCCAACAGTCCCGTAATAATCTAAAAACCTCATTTCTTACCCCAATTACCGACTCCGTCACTTGTGGAAACGTTTTGTTTAATAGTTGTAGCCCGATGTTCTTGTTCTCACTTTGGTGAGAAGCGAACATTACTAATCCGTAAGCATAACATGCTTCTTTATGTTGCATGTTAGCCGCTTTTTCTAAATCACGAAGTCCAATATTCGGATATATTGAGTCAAAATAATTTCTTAACCCGTTGCGTAAAATAGCATTTGGGTTCCCCGCAATATATGCGTCAAAGTAAACACATCGTAACTTATGGGTTTCCCAATGTGATATCCCCCATCTTTCAAACGAAAGTCTCTTATAAACCAAGACATTCTTGGAACGTTCTTCGAATGTCTTACAAACTGATCTCGCCTTAAATAGTTGTGCCGAAGAATTCTGGCCGACTCTAGACAAGATTTCATCAATCATGTCTCCGGGTAGGTCTCTTAAAATATTGGGTTGTCTATCCATTTTGTGTTTTTAAACTGTAAAATAGACAAGAGTTAGATTCATAAAAAAAAATACTTATTAATACAAGCAATTTTTTACATATATCATAAAGCATAAGAACACTATATTCCATATATTACACCACACGAATACAACTATCTTATTCCGACTCGCTCGTTTCTTCTTCTTCGGTTTTGGTTCGTTTTGCCAAGTTTCTAGGGATATATGATGTTCCCCTAATACGAGCCGTCGTTGTCCACATTGGTTTAGAAAAACCTGGTGGTTTAGAGGTTCCCGGGTCATTGTTACAACTTAAGGACTTCGGGGGTTGACGATACATATAAAGTTCATCGGGGTTGGAATTAGATTTCTCTATTTTTATGCCCTTTCTCTTATTATTTTCTTTTGCCTTTTTAAATTCAGTTGGGGTAATTTCTATAACATCATCGGAATTCTCGTCGGAATCCGATTCATCGGAGAATTGGTAATCCTCCCAATATTTTGCTTCCTTGGCGGAAACACCATTGACCATAATTAACTTTGGTCGGTTGGTTGAGGATTTTCTTTTACTTAACCGTTTTATTATTTCCCCCACCGGTTCTATTTCTTCATCCGGTTCCGATTCTTCTTCCGGTTCCGATTCTTCTTCCGGTTCCGACTCTTCTTCCGGTTCCTCTTCGGGAACTTGTGAATCAGTCCACAAATCATTCCAATTTACATTTGACTCTTCATTATTATTAGGTGAGTCAATGGGACTTGTTCTAGAGGTAGACATCTATCACATAATATCAAACACGTTAAGAGATTAATATATCACATAATATTCATATGTTAAAAATATATAGTTTCCAACAAAAATGTTAAGCAATCATTTTTAAAGAAAACACGGTCGAAGTCCAGACTCACTAATGCATCCTAACAAACTCGATAAGACACACTAATGCAAATTTTCTGGTTCTCTAAGACCAACGCTCGGATACCAACTGAAATGTCCCGTTCTTATTGATTAAAAACGTTCCATATTAATTGATTTCGTTGCGAGGTTTTGACCTCTATATGAGACGTTTTTCAAAGACTGCATTCATTTTTAAACAAACCATAACCTTTATTTCATCAATAAAGGTTTAAAAAGCTTTACGTAGATTATCAAACAATGATAATCTAAAATATCCTGTTTACACACGACCATTACATAATGGTTTACAATACAAATATGTTACAACAAAATAAGTTTCTTGAATGCAGTTTTTACACAATATCATACAAGCATGGACTCCAAATCTTGTCCTTATTTAAGTATGCGACAGCGGAAACTCTTAATAATCACCTGAGAATAAACATGCTTAAAATGTCAACAAAAATGTTGGTGAGTTATAGGTTTAACCTATATATATCAAATCGTAACAATAGACCACAAGATTTCATATTTCAATACACATCCCATACATAGAGATAAAAATCATTCATATGGTGAACACCTGGTAACCGACAATAACAAGATGCATATATAAGAATATCCCCATCATTCCGGGACACCCTTCGGATATGATATAAATTTCGAAGTACTAAAGCATCCGGTACTTTGGATGGGGTTTGTTAGGCCCAATAGATCTATCTTTAGGATTCGCGTCAATTAGGGTGTCTGTTCCCTAATTCTTAGATTACCAGACTTAATAAAAAGGGGCATATTCGATTTCGATAATTCAACCATAGAATGTAGTTTCACGTACTTGTGTCTATTTTGTAAATCATTTATAAAACCTGCATGTATTCTCATCCCAAAAATATTAGATTTTAAAAGTGGGACTATAACTCACTTTCACAGATTTTTACTTCGTCGGGAAGTAAGACTTGGCCACTGGTTGATTCACGAACCTATAACAATATATACATATATATCAAAGTATGTTCAAAATATATTTACAACACTTTTAATATATTTTGATGTTTTAAGTTTATTAAGTCAGCTGTCCTCGTTAGTAACCTACAACTAGTTGTCCACAGTTAGATGTACAGAAATAAATCGATAAATATTATCTTGAATCAATCCACGACCCAGTGTATACGTATCTCAGTATTGATCACAACTCAAACTATATATATTTTGGAATCAACCTCAACCCTGTATAGCTAACTCCAACATTCACATATAGAGTGTCTATGGTTGTTCCGAAATATATATAGATGTGTCGACATGATAGGTCGAAACATTGTATACGTGTCTATGGTATCTCAAGATTACATAATATATAAAACAAGTTGATTAAGTTATGGTTGGAATAGATTTGTTACCAATTTTCACGTAGCTAAAATGAGAAAAATTATCCAATCTTGTTTTACCCATAACTTCTTCATTTTAAATTCGTTTTGAGTGAATCAAATTGCTATGGTTTCATATTGAACTCTATTTTATGAATCTAAACAAAAAAAGTATAGGTTTCTAGTCGGAAAAATAAGTTACAAGTCGTTTTTGTAAAGGTAGTCATTTCAGTCGAAAGAACGACGTCTAGATGACCATTTTAGAAAACATACTTCCACTTTGAGTTTAACCATAATTTTTGGATATAGTTTCATGTTCATAATAAAAATCATTTTCTCAGAATAACAACTTTTAAATCAAAGTTTATCATAGTTTTTAATTAACTAACCCAAAACAGCCCGCGGTGTTACTACGACGGCGTAAATCCGGTTTTACGGTGTTTTTCGTGTTTCCAGGTTTTAAATCATTAAGTTAGCATATCATATAGATATAGAACATGTGTTTAGTTGATTTTAAAAGTCAAGTTAGAAGGATTAACTTTTGTTTGCGAACAAGTTTAGAATTAACTAAACTATGTTCTAGTGATTACAAGTTTAAACCTTCGAATAAGATAGCTTTATATGTATGAATCGAATGATGTTATGAACATCATTACTACCTTAAGTTCCTTGGATGAACCTACTGGAAAAGAGAAAAATGGATCTAGCTTCAATGGATCCTTGGATGGCTCAAAGTTCTTGAAGCAAAATCATGACACGAAAACAAGTTCAAGTAAGATCATCACTTGAAATAAGATTGTTATAGTTATAGAAATTGAACCAAAGTTTGAATATGATTATTACCTTGTATTAGAATGATAACCTACTGTAAGAAACAAAATTTCTTGAGGTTGGATGATCACCTTACAAGATTGGAAGTGAGCTAGCAAACTTGAAAGTATTCTTGATTTTATGAAACTAGAACTTTTGGAATTTATGAAGAACACTTAGAACTTGAAGATAGAACTTGAGAGAGTTCAATTAGATGAAGAAAATTGAAGAATGAAAGTGTTTGTAGGTGTTTTTGGTCGTTGGTGTATGGATTAGATATAAAGGATATGTAATTTTGTTTTCATGTAAATAAGTCATGAATGATTACTCATATTTTTGTAATCTTATGAGATATTTCATGCTAGTTGCCAAATGATGGTTCCCACATGTGTTAGGTGACTCACATGGGCTGCTAAGAGCTGATCATTGGAGTGTATATACCAATAGTACATACATCTAAAAGCTGTGTATTGTACGAGTACGAATACGGGTGCATACGAGTAGAATTGTTGATGAAACTGAACGAGAATGTAATTGTAAGCATTTTTGTTAAGTAGAAGTATTTTGATAAGTGTATTGAAGTCTTTCAAAAGTGTATAAATACATATTAAAACACTACATGTATATACATTTTAACTGAGTCGTTAAGTCATCGTTAGTCGTTACATGTAAGTGTTGTTTTGAAACCTTTAGGTTAACGATCTTGTTAAATGTTGTTAACCCAATGTTTATAATATCAAAAGAGATTTTAAATTATTATATTATCATGATATTATGATGTACGAATATCTCTTAATATGATATATATACATTAAATGTCGTTACAACGATAAACGTTACATATATGTCTCGTTTCAAAATCATTAAGTTAGTAGTCTTGTTTTTACATATGTAGTTCATTGTTAATATAATTAATGATATGTTTACTTATCATAATATCATGTTAACTATATATATAACCATATATATGTCATCATATAGTTTTTTTACAAGTTTTAACGTTCGTGAATCACCGGTCAACTTGGGTGGTCAATTGTCTATATGAAATCTATTTCAATTAATCAAGTCTTAACAAGTTTGATTGCTTAACATGTTGGAAACATTTAATCATGTAAACATCAATCTCAATTAATGTATATAAACATGGAAAAGTTCGGGTCACTACATTATGGGCCTCAACTAACAGCAAGAAAAGTTTATGATGCTGGATTCTATTGGCCTACAATTTACAAAGACGCACACCTTCTTTGCAAATCCTGTGATGCATGTCAAAGGGCCGGAAAAATAACTCAACGTGATGAAATGCCGCAAAATGTCATCCAAGTATGTGAAGTATTTGACATTTGGGGTATTGACTTTATGGGTCCATTTCCAAAATCTCATAATAATCTATATATACTCGTAGCCATTGATTATGTATCTAAATGGGCGAAAGCACAAGCTCTCCCAACTAACGATGCACGAGTTGTAGTCAACTTTTTAAAATGTCTTTTTGCAAGGTTTGGAACACCGAAAGCTTTAATAAGTGATCGGGGTACTCATTTCTGTAATAATCAACTTGAGAAAGTTCTTAAAAGATATGGAGTAACTCATAAAATCTCCACCGCATATCATCCACAAACAAGTAGACAAGTTGAAAATACCAACCGAGCTTTAAAACGTATTCTAGAGAAAACCGTAGGATCAAATCCGAAGGAATGGTCCATTAAATTGGAGGATGCACTCTGCGCTTTTAGAACAGCCTACAAAACTCCAATTGGAACCACACCTTTTAGACTTGTTTATTGAAAAGCACGTCATCTTCCAGTAGAAATTGAACACAAAGCATTTTGGGCTTTGAAGACATGTAATCTTGATTTACATGAAGCTGGACGTCTAAGATTAAGTCAACTAAACGAATTAGAAGAATTAAGACATGAAGCATACGATAATTCGTTAATCTATAAGGAAAGAACGAAGAAATGGCATGATAAAAGAATCAGAAGTTCAAAAGAATTTAAAGAAGGAGACAGAGTTCTTCTTTTCAATTCACGATTCAAGCTATTTCCTGGAAAATTGAAATCAAGATGGTCTGGACCATTCATAGTCAAAAGAGTTTTCCCATACGGAACGATAGAATTAATAAATTCAAATGGGATTGAATTTAAAGTTAATGGTCACAGAGTTAAACACTACATAGATAGTCCGATGGAAGTCGACAATGAAGTTAATCACAATTTCGACACCACAGCTAACTAAGTGTGGGGAGAATCAAGTCTTTAAAGGATAATATGTATTTCTGTTAGAGTTAGATTGTCTGTTTTCGTGTAGTTATCGAAAATGGAACCCGAATGGTCTTTCCCTAGCAGACCCTAAAGAACTAGTCTTCTCCCCCCCATTCTGAATTTTTATTTTTTTAGGTTTTTACAAAATGAAGACTGCCTGTGAACTAAACCATGGTCTAATGCTACACGCTTTGATCACTAAACATAATAATGACACACTACCGAGTGAAATAGTATCAGTAATCAGAGAAAGAATGGACGGAGTTAGAAAAGAATCCAGATGCGAAGATAATAAGTTACAATTTGGTAAAGGAAAATCAAAATCCGCAGAAAAAAGAAGAGCACGACACCTAGAAAGATGTCACAAATGCGGAAAATGGTCACATGGAGGTAAATGTTGAAATAATCAAACCTATTCAAATACCGAATTTGTTACTTTATGCAGAGATGGACCGTTCATATGTTTAGAAGAAAAGACACTGAATGCTCGAGGTTACGCCTATGTAGCTATGGAAAACCAATTAAACCGACTATCTTATGAATGGGATAGATCATATAACTAAGAATACTATCTCACAGGTAAGTCTGTACAGTTTTTATTTTTATTTTTATTTTTAACCTTTTGATAATAAACGCTAATTTGTTCGCTATAAAGTATTAAATTGGTATTGAATAAAATTAGGTTTGGCGACCGAAATTATTGATATCATTCAAAAATTTATTACATCACTGCGAAATTTAACGTTTATTCTTAAGGTATAAATATCTTTAATCAATCAACCCAAAATATTTCAAAAATTCGTCATGAGTTAAATTAGGTCTTGGAACCGAAATTACTTTACCGAAAAGAAGGGCGCATATTTTTGATAATATTTGATTGATTAAAGTGGGATAAAAAGCCAAAAAGATTTTTAATTTTATTTTTACCATGTTTTTTTTAAATTTTAATATTTAAATCTTAAATTAATATTGTAAACTTTGTAAAAACAATATTTTTAAAATTGTAAATATTTGAAAAATTAATATAAGTTTGGTGTGAATTTATAATATGAATTTTTAAATTAAGTTTGGTGTGATTTTTAATTATTAAAATATGAATTTTTAATTTTATGCATTTTAAATTGTAAGTTTGGTGTGAATTTTTAATATTAATTTTGAATTTTATATTTAAGTTGTGTGAATTTAAAAACAAAAATTTACTTTATCTCATTAAGTTAAAAATATGATTTTTAAAATTCGTCGTAAGTTGAAGACTAGGTCTTTGAACCGAAATTGCTTTACCCAAGGGATGGACGAGAACTTTTATTATCATTATTTTTAATCTTATTGAATTAAAGTATGCCAAAAACATTAAAAAACCCAAAAATCTTAGCTTTTAAAACAATCGCTACAAAAAGACAAATTTTAAAATTTTGTCGAAGGACGGACTAGGACATCGATCCGAAACGACCTCGTCCTAAATAATAAGGGAAACAAAATTTTAAAATTAATTACTTAATTGTTTTAATTAATATAAGATGTTAAAAAAAAAAAAAGGCAAACTCCGCGACTCGCGGAGTTTGAAGCTTTAAACACCGCGACTCGCGGAGGTATCGAATTACAGAAAAAAAATATAAGAGCTGGAACAGATCAGTCCCAACCCACAAACACACCAAAACTGCAAAAATAACCCTCGAAAAAACACGCAAAAACACCCCCAAAATCACAATTTTTAACCGTTAATCATCAAATCTTTTACTAAAATCATGTTGAGAAGGATGCTATCAAGGAATTACTCAAGAAAAACGGTAAATTTCTACACCTAAACACCATTTAATCCGAAAATTAGTGTTCTTGAACAATTTTTTCCCCAATTTGATTTTGATGCTTTTTAGTGTAATTATGCTTAAATTGTTTATGTATTATGCTTGTATAACCTAGATTGATGCTATTTAACATGATTAGAAGCCTTAAACTTCAAATTTTGAGTAATATAGGGTTTGTGTTCTTGAGCAAATTTGGAGCTTTTTGATATAAACAGGTTATGGCCGATTTTTGTCATGAATTGTTGCTAAATTAAGTAGTGTAACATGTTTAGGTAGTTAAATGATCCAAACTTTGAGCCTAAACATGATTTTGAGAATTAAAGTGGACTTTTTCAAGTCTAAAATTCATGAACTTGATTTTTGAGAGATAATGCCATTTGAAACTTGTTTAATTGCTAGTAATGATTATTTTGACATGTTATTTGAGTTGAATGCTTATGAACTTGGCGAACATTTTCGTATATGCTTATTTGAAAAAGTGTAGATTTGATAAAAATGTGAAAATGAGCTTAAGTTTGATATAAATTGATCATGTCATTGTAATTATTTTGATTGATGATTTTGCTGACACTAATGCATATTTGGATGCACAAAAATTGTGTTTGATGTGTTTTGCAGACTGAAAGGGGTGAATCTTCATCCCAAGCTCGCAATGCTCCTGCTGAGAATGCGGAACAACAGGAGGTGGATAACTACTACAAGCAAGATATACCTCATCCAGTCATGACATTTTCTGATATGCACTTGGAAGATTTGCATCCGAACCTGAGATTTGACAGACTTTGGATATATTATCCAAAATACCAAAGGGCTTTGCATACTCTTCATTCTAAAGTTGTTGAGGTACCTAGGGTCATAGAATGGGGACCATTAGAAGCTGTAGAATTGGCCGGGCCAATTAGGAAATTACTTGCACAGAGGTATGGTAATTCTACTTTTAATGACTGGGTACGTTTATTCACCATGCGTAGACCTGTATATAAAGTATGGTGTGAAGAATTGTTGTGTAGTATAGAATTAAATGATCGGGTAGCTAGTTTAACCGATCGATCTTTTATTAGATTTTTGTTAGGAGGTTCGATGCGCCACATGTCTTTACTAGATATGGCTCAGGCTTTACGTATATATACACCTGAGGAGTTAGCATCTACCGATTGTAGAGGGTTGATACTAAATGGTAGAAAGATAGATGAAAATTTTGATACACATGGTGTATGGAGTCAAATGACAAGCCATCACCGATTCAAAGGGGGAAATTACTCTTATTTGGATATAGATAGAGCTGAATTAAGAGTAATTCATAGGTTTTTAGCTAATTCGATTACACAAAGAGGTAAGAACAAGGAAAAGGTAAATGAACAGGATTTGTTTTACCATATGTGTATTCGAGACCCACAAAGCACTGTAAGTATACCTTATTGTGTGGGTTATTATTTATCAGCTATGGTTAGGGGGATGAGACCGCATAGCATAATAGGAGGTGGTATTTTTATTACTTTGATTGCTGAATATCTCGGTGTGGATATAAGTCGGGGGGGATTATTAGTCGAAGAACCAGAACCCCGCGATACTATACGTTTAAATGTATACCATGGTGCGAAAGTTTTGAAGAGGCGAAATAACGCCGATGTACAATACCATGGTAGACATCCACAGGTTGAGAGAAACCAACAGCAAGGTAATGTAGGAGGGGGAAATGAAATGCAAGAAATGCAAAGGTTTATAGCTTCACAGGAGTAATAATATGCTAGACAAAGAGCATTTGAAGTTTGGCAAGTTCATCAAAACCAAATCATAGCTCATTGCCAACATATAGGTAGAAACTATATTCCTACTCCAAAACGCATATTCCCTCCCTGGTCTATAGAGATGCAACCACCGTATCCTACGTATAACCCTGCCGAAGCATTCTATAGCACCTATGGTTATGCATGGAACCCCTATTGGTACCAGTATCATCCCTAGTCTACTTAGTTTTATTTATTTTGTAATTTGTAATATTAATACGTTTAATACTTATGTTAATATTGTAATAGTTTTTATAATTTTCTAACTTTTATTCTTAGATTTTAATAATTTTTGAATGTGGGGTAATATACCAAACTTCAAAAATATGTATATATGTTTGCAGTTTATCTTATGTACAAAACAGGGTAAAACAACGCATTTTCAAATACTGGCATTAAGTTCAGCAAAAGCAACTAATTTTGACGACAAGATTCAAAATATATGTGAAATAACAACAAGACGGAATGAACAAATGATGTGCACCATTTATCATTCAGCAAACAAACGCCAATATATTTGGAAACTTTGGTAAAATTTAATCATTTTCACACAAATCACCCTCAATAATTTAAATTGTTACTGATTTCTTGCAAATGAGGGCATTGCAAGATCTTAAGTGTGGGAAGGGGTTAAATTCTTTCGGATTTTATAATTTTTATCTTAAACACTTGGTTACCATTAAAAATACTAGTAAAGCAGTAGTTGTATTAGAATCTAGTGCTCTCTGATAATAAAGAACAGCCCTAGTCTTATATACTGACTACCCAATTCTAGTAAAATTTTTCAAAATTTTCAATTAAATGAACTCAAAATCATGTTTATACATATTTATGAACGATAAAACTAGGTTTTAACACCGAAATTATTGTTACCTCGGAAAGGACATAAATTAAGAAACAAACCAAAATGTTAAAATTCATTTAAAATGGAATAGAGGATAATAAAAAGGAAAATAAAAGCCAAGTGTGGGAAAATTCTCCAAGTTATTCAAAACATATATCACATATTTTTGTACAAATAACTGAAAATACTTTTGCTTTGGACTAAACTAAAAAGTTTTTACCTGATTTACTGAAAGAAGAGATGGATCTACACGATGAATCAATTCCATCATTAAAAGGAAGTAAAGTCTTCCGAAAAAGACACGCGCTTCTTGATTTAGGTCAAGAAGTTGTCGTCCAGAACAGCTGTAGGTTGACGAAAAATCTAGAAAAGTCATCACTAAAATCAGCAGGAAATCCACGGACCTCAGCATTAAACAGGGTCGCCAAGTGGTCAGATTTATCCTAACCATGAGAAGGATTTATCTCGTAAAATGGGGGGGCACCATGCAAATTAGCTGGATAAGACTAATGAATCAGATCCCCAGAAAGGATAATCTCCTTAAAAAGATCAAAAATTAGCTTTTAAGCCTGATATTACTCAATCCTTGAGATTGACCTTAAAGATTGAGAATTACAAACTCATGGAATTCAATGATATCTAAACTCGAGCTTGAACGAGAAAATATTTTGATCAAAATTACAAACAGATTTGTTTTCTGAAAACCCTATTTTCAATGCGTTCATTACCATTGAACGTAAAATCCTAGGAATTCACCTGGAATTCATTAGGTTACCTGAACTAAATCGGGGGTCAACTGTAAGAACGGTGGTTGCATAGTGGTTAAAGACAGGACCTTGTGCCAGACCGAAAAATCATAAGGGTGAGCTTTACTATTGCTCCTACCAAGGATAGTAATTGCGTCCGACACGTTATAGACCATAATTAAAAGTATGTCAGGGGACATTGCCTTAACAGTTGCTTGTTCAACGCTTTCCTTTACAACCGGACGGTAGTTTACCAAAAGGTAATATACGGGACAAGTAAACTGGACGTGTTGCTTTCCAAATACAAGGTTAGCAAGTGGGTGACACAAAACCATAAGTTTTGAGCTAAAATTCTCAAATCTGAAACCCACCAAACCCACAAAAATATTTTGCAAACACCGGTAAAGGGTTATTCCGGAAAACTTATCTAGGGTAAAAACTCGATTTAATTTTCAAAAGATCAAATGTTTTCATAAAGATCCAATTTCCTTAATGGATCTAAATTTTTATAGTCATGTGGGACTGTAACCATATCGTTACTACCATTGTTTATACCGCCGTATAGAAATCACTGATGTACAAAGTGTGAAGAATAAAGAAGTGATTCTAGTATTTCAAGACGATATTGCTTGAGGACAAGCAACACTCAAGTGTGGGAATATTTGATAATGCTAAAAACGAACATATATTTCATAGCATTATTCCTCAAGAAAGACAAGCTTTTAGTTGCAATTGTTCTATTTACAAGTGATATTCTTTTAAATAATAAAAGGTGAAGACAAAAGACAGATTCGACGAATTGAAGACGCAAACGACCAAAAAGCTCAAAAGTACAAAAGACAATCAAAGAGGTTCCAATTATTGATAAGAAACGTCTCGAAATTACAAGAGTACAAGATTCAAAACGCAAAGTACAAGATATTAAATTGTACACAAAGACGTTCGAAAATCCGGAACCGGTACCAGAGTCAACTCTCAACGCTCGACGCAACGGACTAAAAATTACAAGTTAATTATATATATAAATATAATATAATATATAATTAATTATATTAATTATATATATATTATATTTATAAAATAAATCGTCGGCAAACAAAGAGCCAAAAGCTGGTGAGCTGTATTTACAAACTCCGCGACTCGCGGAGTTTGAAGGCAAAATGGGCCGCGAGTCGCGGAGACCCAAATTCTGAAACTCCCTATAAAGCCAACCGAATTCTGATCATTTTTCATCATCTAATATCCATCTCTCTATCTATATCGTATATATTTATATTTATATTTTAATTTTAATTTATTTTTAATTTTAATTTTAATCCTAATAATAAGGGTATGTTAGCGAATGTTGTAAGGGTGTAAGTCGAAATTCTGTCCGTGTAACGCTACGCTATTTTTAATCATTGTAAGTTATGTTCAACCTTTTTAATTTAATGTCTCGTAGCTAAGTTATTATTATGCTTATTTAATCCAAAGTAATCATGATGTTGGGCTAATTACTAAAATTGGGTAATTGGGCTTTGTACCATAATTGGGGTTTGGACAAAAGAACGACACTTGTGGAAATTAGACTATGGGCTATTAATGGGCTTTATATTTGTTTAACTAAATGATAGTTTGTTAATGTTAATATAAAGATTTATAATTGGGCGTCCCTATAAATTACCATATACACTCGATCGGACACGATGGGCGGGGTATTTATATGTACGAATAATCGTTCATTTAACCGGACACGGAAATGGATTAATAGCCACTAGAATAATTAAAACAGGGGTGAAATTATGTACAAGGATACTTGGTATAATTGATAACAAAATATTAAAACCTTGGGTTACACTCAGTAGACATCCTGGTGTAATTATTAAACAAAGTATTAAAATCTTGTTACAGTTTAAGTCCCCAATTAGTTGGAATATTTAACTTCGGGTATAAGGATAATTTGACGAGGATACTCGCACTTTATATTTATGACTGATGGACTGTTATGGACAAAAACCAGACGGACATATTAAATAATCCAGGACAAATGACAATTAACCCATGGGCATAAAACTAAAATCAACACGTCAAACATCATGATTACGGAAGTTTAAATAAGCATAATTCTTTTATTTCATATTTAATTTCCTTTATTTTATATTTAATTGCACTTCTAATTATCGCATTTTTATTGTTATTGTATTTAATTGCACTTTTAATTATCGTACTTTTTAATTATCGCAAGTTTATTTTATCGCACTTTTATTATTCACAATTTCATTATCGTTATTTACTTTACGCTTTAATTTAAGTCTTGTATTTATTTTTAATATTTTACATTTGGTTTTAACTGCGACTAAAGTTTTAAAATCGACAAACCGGTCATTAAACGGTAAAAACCCCCCTTTATAATAATAATATTACTTATATATATATTTGTATTTTTATAAAAGTAAACTAATATAGCGTTAAGCTTTGTTTAAAAAGATTCCCTGTGGAACGAACCGAACTTACTAAAAACTACACTACTGTACGATTAGGTACACTGCCTATAAGTGTTGTAGCAAGGTTTAAGTATATCCATTCTATGAATAAATAAATATCTTGTGTAAAATTGTATCATATTTAATAGTTTTTCCTGTAAAAATATAAGCTATTTTATATACACCTCGCTTCACATCATAACCCCCGGTCCGTAGACCTCACACTTCGCCGCGCTATGACCATTTCTTTTACACTTGTTACAAAATTTGGTGCAGAACCCCGAGTGATACTTTTCACACCTTTGGCATAGCTGCTTCTGATTGTTGTTGTTGTTGCGCTTATTATTGTTGTTGGGATGATTGTTATAGTTGTTGTTGTTGTTGTTGTTGTTGGGCCATTTGTTGTAGTTGCGATTGATGTTGCGATTGTTGGGATAATTGTTGCGATTATTGTTGTAATTGCTGTTGTTGTTGTATTGGTGATTCTTATCACCGTTTTCCTCCCACTTTCTTTTGACTTGCTTCACATTGGCCTCTTCAGTAGTCTGTTCTTTAATTCTTTCTTCAATCTGGTTCACTAGTTTGTGAGTCATTCTACATGCCTGTTGTATGGAGGCGGGCTCGTGTGAACTTATATCTTCTTGGATTCTTTCTGGTAATCCTTTCACAAACGCGTCGATCTTCTCTTCCTCATCTTCGAATGCTCCCGGACACAATAGGCACAATTCTGTGAATTGTCTTTCGTACGTGGTAATATCAAATCCTTGGGTTCGTAACCCTCTAAGTTCTATCTTGAGCTTATTGACCTCGGTTCTGGGACGGTACTTCTCGTTCATCAAGTGCTTGAATGCTGACCACGGTAGTGCGTAATCGTCTTGTCCCACTTGCTCTAGATAGGTATTCCACCATGTTAACGCAGAACCTGTGAAGGTATGCGTAACGTACTTCACTTTGTCCTCTTCAGTACACTTACTTATTGCAAACACCGATTCGACCTTCTCGGTCCACCGTTTTAATCCGATCGGTCCTTCGGTTCCATCAAATTCCAAAGGTTTGCAGGCAGTGAATTCTTTGTAGGTGCATCCTACACGATTTCCTGTACTGCTAGATCCAAGGTTATTGTTGGTATGTAGCGCAGCCTGTACTACGGCTATGTTTGAAGCTAGAAAAGTACGGAATTCCTCTTCATTCATATTCACGGTGTGTCGAGTAGTCGGTGCCATTTCCTTCAAAATAGTCAAATGGAACAAGTTAATCATACAGAATATTAAGAGTAGTTAATAGTATTTCGTAGCATAATATGAACTCATTTATAAAAGCTTTTTCTTCATATTAGCATTTTATAAGTTTAAATTCGGGTAGTACCTACCCGTTAAGTTCATACTTAGTAGCTAATATACAATTCAACTACTACAATTCTATATGAAAAACTGATTATAATAATATTTCGCGTTCAAACTTTTATACAATATTTTACAAACTTACAATACCGCTTATTTTACATATAGCATGAAATATAGCACACAATAAATTTGATACAAGATGGTTGTGAAGATAATTCTAGCTAGTACACAAGTCGTTCAGCAAAGGCAATAAAGACACGTAATTCATACGTCCAGAAACAAGTCATGCATTCTGGTTTTACTAGGATTACTTCCCATCCTTGGTCTTGTGGAACATAACTGTTATGGCCGTTGATAAGATAGCGTGTTGTAACGTCGTCAAAGGGACGAGGGTTACGTAATGTCCAACAGTCCCGTAACAATCTAAAAACCTCATTTCTTACCCCAATTACCGACTCCGTCACTTGTGGGAACGTTTTGTTTAATAGTTGTAGGCCGATGTTCTTGTTCTAACTTTGGTGAGAAGCGAACATTACTAATCCGTAAGCATAACATGCTTCTTTATGTTGCATGTTAGCCGCTTTTTCTAAATCACGAAGTCCAATATTCGGATATATTGAGTCAAAATAATTTCTTAACCCATTGCGTAAAATAGCATTTGGGTTCCCCGCAATATATGCGTCAAAGTAAACACATCGTAACTTATGGATTTCCCAATGTGATATCCCCCATCTTTCGAACGAAAGCCTTTTATAAACCAAGGCATTCTTGGAACGTTCTTCGAATGTCTTACAAACTGATCTCGCCTTAAATAGTTGTGCCGAAGAATTCTGACCGACTCTAGAAAAGATTTCATCAATCATGTCTCCGGGTAGGTCTCTTAAAATATTGGGTTGTCTATCCATTTTGTGTTTTTATACTGTAAAATAGACAAGAATTAGATTCATAAAAAAAAATACTTATTAATACAAGCAATTTTTTACATATATCATAAAGCATAAGCACACTATATTACATATATTACACCACACGAATACAACTATCTTATTCCGACTCGCTTGTTTCTTCTTCTTCGGTTTTGGTTCGTTTTGCCAAGTTTCTAGGGATATATGATGTTCCCCTAATACGAGCCGTCGTTATCCACATTGGTTTAGAAAAACCTGGTGGTTTAGAGGTTCCCGGGTCATTATTACAACTTAAGGACTTCGGGGGTTGACGATACATATAAAGTTCATCGGGGTTGGAATTAGATTTCTCTATTTTTATGCCCTTTCCCTTATTATTTTCTTTTGCCTTTTTAAATTCAGTTGGGGTAATTTCTATAACATCATCGGAATTCTCGTCAGAATCCGATTCATCGGAGAATTGGTAATCCTCCCAATATTTTGCTTCCTTGGCGGAAACACCATTGACCATAATTAACCTTGGTCGGTTGGTTGAGGATTTTCTTTTACTTAACCGTTTTATTATTTCCCCCACCGGTTCTATTTCTTCATCCGGTTCCGATTCTTCTTCCGGTTCCGATTCTTCTTCCGGTTCCGACTCTTCTTCCGGTTCCTCTTCGGGAACTTGTGAATCAGTCCACGAATCATTCCAATTTACATTTGACTCTTCATTATTATTAGGTGAGTCAATGGGACTTGTTCTAGAGGTAGACATCTATCACATAATATCAAACGCGTTAAGAGATTAATATATCACATAATATTCACATGTTAAAAATATATAGTTTCCAACAAAATTTGTTAAGCAATCATTTTTCAAGTAAACACGGTCGAAGTCCAGACTCACTAATGCATCCTAACAAACTCGATAAGACACACTAATGCAAAATTCTGGTTCTCTAAGACCAACGCTCTGATACCAACTGAAATGTCCCGTTCTTATTGATTAAAAACGTTCCATATTAATTGATTTCGTTGCGAGGTTTTGACCTCTATATGAGATGTTTTTCAAAGACTGCATTCATTTTAAAACAAACCATAACCTTTATTTCATCAATAAAGGTTTAAAAAGCTTTACGTAGATTATCAAATAATGATAATCTAAAATATCCTGTTTACACACGACCATTACATAATGGTTTACAATACAAATATGTTACAACAAAATAAGTTTCTTGAATGCAGTTTTTACACAATATCATACAAGCATGGACTCCACATCTCGTCCTTATTTAAGTATGCGATAGCGGAAGCTCTTAATAATCACCTGAGAATAAACATGCTTAAAACGTCAAAAAAAATGTTGGTGAGTTATAGGTTTAACCTATATATATCAAATCATAATAATAGACCACAAGATTTCATATTTCAATACACATCCCATACATAGAGATAAAAATCATTCATATGGTGAACACCTGGTAACCGACATTAACAAGATGCATATATAAGAATATCCTCAACATTCCGGGACACCCTTCGGATATGATATAAATTTCGAAGTACTAAAGCATCCGGTACTTTGGATAGGGTTTGTTAGGCCCAATAGATCTATCTTTAGGATTCGCGTCAATTAGGGTGTCTGTTCCCTAATTCTTAGATTACCAGACTTAATAAAAAGGGGCATATTCGATTTCGATAATTCAACCATAGAATGTAGTTTCACGTACTTGTGTCTATTTTGTAAATCATTTATAACACCTGCATGTATTCTCATCCCAAAAATATTAGATTTTAAAAGTGGGACTATAACTCACTTTCACAGATTTTTACTTCGTCGAGAAGTAAGACTTGGCCACTGTTGATTCAAGAACCTATAACAATATATACATATAAATTAAAGTATGTTCAAAATATATTTACAACACTTTTAATATATTTTGATGTTTTAAGTTTATTAAGTCAGCTGTCCTCGTTAGTAACCTACAACTAGTTGTCCACAGTTAGATGTACAGAAATAAATCGATAAATATTATCTTGAATCAATCCACGACCCAGTGTATACGTATCTCAGTATTGATCACAACTCAAACTATATATATTTTGGAATCAACCTCAACCCTGTATAGCTAACTCCAACATTCACATATAGAGTGTCTATGGTTGTTCCGAAATATATATAGATGTGTCGACATGATAGGTATAAACATTGTATACGTGTCTATGGTATCTCAAGATTACATAATATACAATACAAGTTGATTAAGTTATGGTTGGAATAGATTTGTTACCAATTTTCACGTAGTTAAAATGAGAAAAATTATCCAATCTTGTTTTACCCATAACTTCTTCATTTTAAATCCGTTTTGAGTGAATAAAATTGCTATGGTTTCATATTGAACTCTATTTTATGAATCTAAATAGAAAAAGTATAGGTTTATAGTCAGAAAAATAAGTTACAATTTGTTTTTGTAAAGGTAGTCATTTCAGTCGAAAGAACGACGTCTAGATGACCATTTTAGAAAACATACTTCCACTTTGAGTTTAACCATAATTTTTGGATATAGTTTCATGTTCATAATAAAAATCATTTTCTCAGAATAACAACTTTTAAATCAAAGATTATCATAGTTTTTAATTAACTAACCCAAAATAGCCCGCGGTGTTACTACGACGGCGTAAATCCGGTTTTACGGTGTTTTTCGTGTTTCCAGGTTTTAAATCATTAAGTTAGAATATCATATAGATATAGAACATGTGTTTAGTTAATTTTAAAAGTCAAGTTATAAGGATTAACTTTTGTTTGCGAACAAGTTTAGAATTAACTAAACTATGTTCTAGTGATTACGAGTTTAAACCTTCAAATAGGATAGTTTTATATATATGAATCGAATGATGTTATGAACATCATTACTACCTCAAGTTTAGTAGGTAAACCTACTGGAAGTGACAAGAAATGATCTAGCTTCAAAGGATCTTGGATGGCTTGAAAGTTCTTAAAGTAGGATCATGACACAAAAACAAGTTCAAGTAAGATTTTTACTCGAATTAAGATAGTTTATAGTTATAGAAATTGAATCAAAGTTTGAATATGAATATTACCTTGAATAAGAAAGATAACCTACTGTATATAACAAAGGTTTCTTGATCTTAGATGATTACTTGGAATGGATTAGAAAGCTTGGAAGTAAATTAGTAAACTTGAAGGGATTTTTGAAGTGTTCTTGAAGTGTTCTTCCTATGATGATTATAGCTTGATTCTTGAAGTGATTTTTGATGAAGATGATGATTAACTACTGGAAAAATACGTTCATAATAGTGTGTGTGTGTTGAGAGAGAATTAGAAAGAGAATTGGAAGTGAAATGGAGTGAATGATGAGTGGTAATTGGTGAGTGGTGAGTGGGGTTAAAAGGAGTTCTAGTCAGTTGACTAGCTCATGGTAGAAGTTAAAATTGATTAATCATACATGACATAATCAAGAGTGGAATCCTGTAACGACCCGAAAATTTCCGACCAAATTTAAACTCTAATCTCTATATGGTTCCGACACGATAAGCAAAAACCCTAAAGTTGACCCGCACTTTTTCGATCATTCTATACTTATAAGATTAATATTTACATAAATTAAACCTTACCAACATGATAAGCAATCCAAATTGTTGAGACTTATGTTTTCGAAAAGAGTTTTACACAACGTTTGACCGTCTAGTTTGACCGATGATATCACGAACTATACAATATATGATAATTATACGTTTGTGTATATATATGTATATATACATATTTAACATGATCTAAGAATGTTTTAATATCTCATGTTGTATTAATAACAATAAGTTATAAGTATATTTTGAAACTACTAACTTAAGTTTTCAAAACGATAACCATACGTAACGTTATTTGACTTAAATACTTATGACCTATAATGTTTATACATATATCGTATAAGTAATGTATTTAATCACTTTTAAAGACTTAAATACATAAAACAATATAAGTATATTTACAAAAGATAGCTATATTTGAATCCTCGTTCCGTTTTCTCAAAGATTTCTATACGTATACCTAGGGTATATGTACCCGTATCATACGCAGCTTCTAGATGTATTTACTATTGGTATATACCAATAAAAATCTGCTCCTTAGCAGCCTTAAATGATTAAGAAACATGTGGAACCAACCATTTGTCAAGTAGCATGAATTATTTAGCAAGAAAACAAAGTTAGGTATCTTTTTTTTCCTTTATAACCTAAAAACGTTTTTATGCATGCACACCATTTCTTCACCCCATTTTCTCATACTTACACTTCCATTTCTCTCTCAAAATACTCTTAACTTCATACTTGATCATCTCCAAGCATTTTCCCCATCATTTAGCTTCAAAAACCTTACTTAAACACCATAAGAAAACCATACAAAAACACTTCAAGAAATCCTTCCAAGAACACAAACTTACTTCCAATCTTTCATCCAATTCCATCACCCTTTTGGTTCTAGCTTTTTACTCCTCTTTTACAGCAACCTTGTCCAAGGAACTTGAGGTAGTATCTATGTTCATAACCTTATTCGATTCATATATATATAGCTATCATATTTTGTGGTATACAATTTTAACAACAAGAACATAGTTTGAAAGTTTTCAAACTTGTTTGCAAACTAAATAGATCCTTCTAACTTAACTTTTAAAATACTTCAAGACCTGTAATATAACTTAAATATATGCTAACTTAACAAGGTATAACTTGGTTTTTCAAAGAATATCTTAAAAACTGTTTTTACGACGTCGGAGTGTAACCGGGGACTGTTTTGGGTTGGATAATTAAAAACTATCTTAAACTTTGAATTGGAGGTTTATGTTCTGGAAAAATGATTTTTACTATAAATATGTTAACACATCAAAATTTCATGATTTAATTCGAAGTATAAGTATTTTTAGAAAAATGGTCATTAAGTGTTATTTTTTTTTGTAACAAAAATGTTTAACTTCATAAGTTTCACTAAAGTTTCACCTATGCCGTGTGATTTTGAATACAAACCAAGGTATTTTCAGTTCATAGTCTTAAAGAGGGACTCGATCCAAGGAGATGGCAAGTTGAATCAACGAAAACGGATTTGTAACGAAGAAACTATGACCGAAACAAAATTGGTTATCCTAGACTTGTTTAACTTCGGGATTAATTGGGAAAAATTAAATAAATCACATATTTCTAAGATAACATGATATTTTATATATATGTACTTATAATTCAATTTTATATGGTTCAGGATCACCCGTAAACAACACGAGAAGATTAATCATAAGATCCCATGTTTGTACGCAACACGTCATTTGACAACACAGGTACTTTATGTACGCAACACGTCATTTGACAACACCGGTACCGTGGGTCAAGATTAATCTCGACCAATACATATACGATGGGGTTTTATTTATTTCGTTGGGGGTTTTATTTATTTCATTGCGGGTATATTAAACATCTAAAAATGAACCATTAAAATTGAATTACTAACATCGAGCTGCTAACTACGGACTAAGGAATTATTCAAAGTATTAAAAGTATAACAAGTATATATATGTGACGCTTGTTTAAAAAGAAAAGGTATTGATATATTATATATGGATAGGTTCGTGATATCAACCGGAGACCAAGTCAAATTATATATATCTTCAAGACGAAAGTGAGTATATAGTCCCACTTTTAAACTCTAAATATTTCGGGATGAGAATACATGTATTTTATGTTTTACGTTATGGACACAAGTAACTGAAAAATATATTCTACGTTGAGTTGTACCACTGGCATACTTCCCTGTAGCTTGGTAACTAATATTTACAGCGGTATTGTAAACGCGAATCCTGTTGATAGATCTATCGGGCCTGACAACCCCAACCGGACTGGACGACCAGTATTCAACGGTTGCACAGTACTTCGTTTCGTGACTACACTTGGTACAGTGTAGTAAGATTTCATATTAAAGGGAATATGCGACGTGATTAATTGTTAAGTATGGTTACCAAGTGCTCAACCACTTAGAATATTTTTATTAAAATGTTTATATATGAAATCTTGTGGTCTATATTTATATCGCTGTCGACATTAAACCTATATCTCACCAACTTTATGTTGACATTTTAAAGCATGTTATTCTCAGGTATGAATTAAGTCTTCCGCTGTGCATTATCTCGTACTAAGGATACTACTTGAGGCCATTAAGGACTTATATCATAAGGCGTTGCATTCGAGTCATTGAAGTTCATAGAGACTATTATTAAGTAAATGGCGGTTTAGGTCATTTGAATATTATGAAATGTCAGGCGAATATGTCAATTATGGATGTAACTATAGATTGCCTTTTAAGAATAAATGCAACGTTTGTAAGATGTATCATATTGAGGGCAAGTACCTCGCAATGTTATCAACTATTGTAATTCGTTTGTAATCAATATGGACAACGTCCGGATGATTAGTTTCGGATCCTTTCAGTTGGTATCAGAGCGTTGGTCTTAGCGAACCAGGCCTTGCATTAGTGTGTCTAACTAGTAGTTGTTAGGATACATTAAGTGAGTCTGGACTTTGACCTTGTCTGCCTGTCAAAAGTTTTGCTTATCAATCCTAGTCGGAAATCATCTGCTTATCATTCTTAGGGAACTGCCTGCTTATCATTCTTAAGTCTAGACACGTCTTACTGCATTTAGTGCATCGATAGTGTATAGACAAAATTCACATCCTAGCGTATCTGTTACTATAGACATTGCCTGACGTATTTCAAAGATTCTCCGTAATTCATGGGATTTTGATATTATATATACATATGTAAATTATGTATTGAAGAGTACCAAACCCAACTCCTATAATCTATTCCAAACCAAAAATTCATTTCTCCGACCATACAAGATGGATTCTTCATCCAGCTCAAATTCCTCCGACTTCGATAGCTTCGCCGATATGGATTTCCATTCGAGCTCCGAGAACAGCGTTACCGGAATGGATCAACCAATTTCCCATCATCTATTCTGGATGAATTGGGGATGGGTTCGTAATATACTAAATTTCTGGAGGCAAGAAGAAGGTGATCCATTCCATCCACCAGATTGTCCTCTTAACGATGAACCTGAAGCACTTACCGGCGAACCTATTCGAAACACCATTTTCTCGCTCATTTCTAGAGTATCTCGTCATGATTATATACTATCCCATATTTCAAATCTTGTTCATTCGCTCGTTCCAACCGTCAATCATCCCGGTATAATAGAAGAAGTCAACGAACTCCGTGCTCGGGTAGTGGTTTTGGAGAATATGGTGCGAAGGTTACAAACACCAACAGCAGCACCAGCAGCATAATCCGTACTACCATCGTCAACGTCGACAGTACCTTTATCACCACAATCACAACCGCGCCTTAAATCTCAACATCACAATCTGTATCTCGAATATCAACATCACACGACTCAATATCTATACTTCGAGTATGATCTTCGTTCTATATATCGTTCTACATCGATTATCTTCGCTTTACGTATCGTATGACGATTATGTAATTTCTAAAGTCTTAGAGATTATGTAATCTAGAATTAACGATAAATCAAATGAGTTTAATATCTTATTGACTCATTAAATCTATGATTATCTCTGAAGAAAATATATATGCAAGTATATTTTCATAAAGATAGTAATTAAAAATTCCTTCGTACAAACTATTAATGATGAAAATATTTTAACGGGTGGGTAGTACCCGAGGAATATTTAGAATTCACATTAATAAGTTATATTGTACATTCTTGAATCTGATTCAACGGTTATCTATTATCTTACTTACAACCACCGATATTCGTATCCGCTCACCCCAGAATAACCATTTTCAATCAAATTTCATATTCGGATTTTGACCTACCAGAATCCAACAAGTGGCATAAAGAAGAAAACATTGGACAAAATAAAAAAAAAAATTGTTAGAAACACACGATTTAACTAATTAAAAATCTATTAAGGATTCCACGCTAACTGTTCCGGCTAACTCTGGACAATTAAAATGAATTAAAATGTTGATTGTAACATATGAAGCTAAACAATTCTTCAAGCTTGCCACTTGATTTTATCTTAAACCTCATTCGTAACTTGACGATTACAATTCGCATTCAAATCCTTTCATGATTCCTGAAAACACCTCGACCGAGAAGTTGAACCCGCCGCACCTCGCCTACGGAATGAAGATTTATACATACAGTTATACACCTGAAGAACTCTCGAACCCAAATTCATAATTTAACACATAACGTATTGAATCCTTTGCCATTTATTAGCAAGAACAACCCTACAATTCCTTTTCAAGAAGCTAATTTTGTCACAGCTCCACTTCGACTTTTCAGTGAGATTATTTCTATTATAATCATGATATTTATACCTTGTCCTTTCGCCGTCATTACCGGAAAACCTTTTATATCCCTCGACAACATCAACAGGTGCACCAGCAGATCGTTATCCTTTTGGCGAAATCAACAATCAGTATTTTGAAAATCTCGCGGAACTTCTTCCATCATATCTATAATGTCTATCCCTAAGAATTTCATAATCTGAACGTGAAGTTTCTGAAAAACACCCGGGACTATGAAATAGTTCTTGAAATGCTAACGAAGCAGCAAAAACTGTAAACGACTTTAACGGTCAAAAGTTTGATGACAAAGAATAGTAAGGTGGTAAAGCTGAAAAAAAAAAAAAAAAGTTTGGAACTAGAAAACGGATGAAGCAAAGTATGAAAGAGGCTGTGGATAAATCACAGGGACTGAACCTGCTCTCAAAGAATACAAACGATTCCGTACCTGCTGAAACCGTCAGTAAGAACCCTACTCTTTATTCAAAACCCTGCCCGGATGATATTTTTCATCATCATCTTATCTTAGATATTATAAGATATCTTCATATCATTCGTTATACATATTTTTCATATTTCTGGAGATATTTTTACAACTATTCCTATCTGCGATCATTTATCTCTCCGTAACATCTGCGTTACAATATAAAAGAAACTGTGTTAATTTCTAAATTCTGAAACCTCCGAGATTAAAATATAAATGATTTGAAGTAGTGTTGGGAACTGATGCATGAATTAGTATAATATAATGAAACTTGATCAACTTCATTATATTACAGTAAGTCATGTTAAGTTTCTAATGGAATGTGATGATTCACAGTACCGTCATCATGTGCCATGTTACACTGCTCTTACATTCTATCAAGTCTCCAAACATATTAGAACGTATCACCTTGATAGTTCTATTTTTCCGGAATATTCGAGTAATTTAACGAATCAAGATCGTGCCATTACAATTTCATTCTAAAACCAATAGCTAGGTTCATTCCAAATTTCCTACCTACGAATTTCGGACCATTGTTCGCTTGGCTCGAGGACAGGAAGAAGAAACGAAGGGACAAAACCTCAGAATAGAAATAGGAACATAAACCACAGCAAATAAGAGAGAGCATTAACTGTGGATGACAATGATTTTAAGGGACGGGAGTAGGAACATCGATATATAAGGGAAGGTATAAAACCTAACAACAACCCTGAAACTACAAACCGTGCATATCAATACGTATTGCAACGTAAAGGCACGGGAGAATTAAAAACATTATAATTCCAAGGAAAGGATAAAAGAGAATAGATTCTTCTGGTGATAGATGAAAAAGAAGAATGAAAGATATGAAAGTTAGAAATATAACAAGGATTAGAATGGGATGGAGCATATTAGCGAATGCCTTAAAGTAGGAACTAAAGAGAAAGAATAGAAGATGTGGGAAGAAAGAAAGGGAAGGAGGTAAATTTATAGTGAAATATTCGACAAAGAAATCAAAACAGATTGCCGCGTTAAATCAAAGAAGATCCTGATCGCCGCAAAACTAAATCTTATTACATAAGATTTTATTTAAAACCCTTAAATCCCGGAAATCGATCATAATCACGTCATCGGTTACAACAATTCTATATTTACTCATTTCACTCTTTTGTGATAGCTTCGCTCGTGCGTCTCACATAACCGAATCGTTTTATCTAAATCTTTCAATAATGATAAAATTTCATTATTACCTCATATTCGTCATGAAAACATTCCTATTGTTATTTATGACAACCTCTACCAAATTTCGAGGACGAAATTTCTTTAACGGGTGGGTACTGTAACGACCCGAAAATTTCCGACCAAATTTAAACTCTAATCTCTATATGGTTCCGACACGATAAGCAAAAACCCTAAAGTTGACCCGCACTTTTTCGATCGTTCTATACTTATAAGATTAATATTTACATAAATTAAACCTTACCAACATGATAAGCAATCCAAATTGTTGAGACTTATGTTTTCGAAAAGAGTTTTACACAACGTTTGACCGTCTAGTTTGACCGATGATATCACGAACTATACAATATATGATAATTATACGTTTGTGTATATATATGTATATATACATATTTAACATGATCTAAGAATGTTTTAATATCTCATGTTGTATTAATAACAATAAGTTATAAGTATATTTTGAAACTACTAACTTAAGTTTTCAAAACGATAACCATACGTAACGTTATTTGACTTAAATACTTATGACCTATAATGTTTATACATATATCGTATAAGTAATGTATTTAATCACTTTTAAAGACTTAAATACATAAAACAATATAAGTATATTTACAAAAGATAGCTATATTTGAATCCTCGTTCCGTTTTCTCAAAGATTTCTATACGTATACCTAGGGTATATGTACCCGTATCATACGCAGCTTCTAGATGTATTTACTATTGGTATATACCAATAAAAATCTGCTCCTTAGCAGCCTTAAATGATTAAGAAACATGTGGAACCAACCATTTGTCAAGTAGCATGAATTATTTAGCAAGAAAACAAAGTTAGGTATCTTTTTTTTCCTTTATAACCTAAAAACGTTTTTATGCATGCACACCATTTCTTCACCCCATTTTCTCATACTTACACTTCCATTTCTCTCTCAAAATACTCTTAACTTCATACTTGATCATCTCCAAGCATTTTCCCCATCATTTAGCTTCAAAAACCTTACTTAAACACCATAAGAAAACCATACAAAAACACTTCAAGAAATCCTTCCAAGAACACAAACTTACTTCCAATCTTTCATCCAATTCCATCACCCTTTTGGTTCTAGCTTTTTACTCCTCTTTTACAGCAACCTTGTCCAAGGAACTTGAGGTAGTATCTATGTTCATAACCTTATTCGATTCATATATATATAGCTATCATATTTTGTGGTATACAATTTTAACAACAAGAACATAGTTTGAAAGTTTTCAAACTTGTTTGCAAACTAAATAGATCCTTCTAACTTAACTTTTAAAATACTTCAAGACCTGTAATATAACTTAAATATATGCTAACTTAACAAGGTATAACTTGGTTTTTCAAAGAATATCTTAAAAACTGTTTTTACGACGTCGGAGTGTAACCGGGGACTGTTTTGGGTTGGATAATTAAAAACTATCTTAAACTTTGAATTGGAGGTTTATGTTCTGGAAAAATGATTTTTACTATAAATATGTTAACACATCAAAATTTCATGATTTAATTCAAAGTATAAGTATTTTTAGAAAAATGGTCATTAAGTGTTATTTTTTTTTGTAACAAAAATGTTTAACTTCATAAGTTTCACTAAAGTTTCACCTATGCCGTGTGATTTTGAATACAAACCAAGGTATTTTCAGTTCATAGTCTTAAAGAGGGACTCGATCCAAGGAGATGGCAAGTTGAATCAACGAAAACGGATTTGTAACGAAGAAACTATGACCGAAACAAAATTGGTTATCCTAGACTTGTTTAACTTCGGGATTAATTGGGAAAAATTAAATAAATCACATATTTCTAAGATAACATGATATTTTATATATATGTACTTATAATTCAATTTTATATGGTTCAGGATCACCCGTAAACAACACGAGAAGATTAATCATAAGATCCCATGTTTGTACGCAACACGTCATTTGACAACACCGGTACTTTATGTACGCAACACGTCATTTGACAACACCGGTACCGTGGGTCAAGATTAATCTCGACCAATACATATACGATGGGGTTTTATTTATTTCGTTGGGGGTTTTATTTATTTCATTGCGGGTATATTAAACATCTAAAAATGAACCATTAAAATTGAATTACTAACATCGAGCTGCTAACTACGGACTAAGGAATTATTCAAAGTATTAAAAGTATAACAAGTATATATATGTGACGCTTGTTTAAAAAGAAAAGGTATTGATATATTATATATGGATAGGTTCGTGATATCAACCGGAGACCAAGTCAAATTATATATATCTTCAAGACGAAAGTGAGTATATAGTCCCACTTTTAAACTCTAAATATTTCGGGATGAGAATACATGTATTTTATGTTTTACGTTATGGACACAAGTAACTGAAAAATATATTCTACGTTGAGTTGTACCACTGGCATACTTCCCTGTAGCTTGGTAACTAATATTTACAGCGGTATTGTAAACGCGAATCCTGTTGATAGATCTATCGGGCCTGACAACCCCAACCGGACTGGACGACCAGTATTCAACGGTTGCACAGTACTTCGTTTCGTGACTACACTTGGTACAGTGTAGTAAGATTTCATATTAAAGGGAATATGCGACGTGATTAATTGTTAAGTATGGTTACCAAGTGCTCAACCACTTAGAATATTTTTATTAAAATGTTTATATATGAAATCTTGTGGTCTATATTTATATCGCTGTCGACATTAAACCTATATCTCACCAACTTTATGTTGACATTTTAAAGCATGTTATTCTCAGGTATGAATTAAGTCTTCCGCTGTGCATTATCTCGTACTAAGGATACTACTTGAGGCCATTAAGGACTTATATCATAAGGCGTTGCATTCGAGTCATTGAAGTTCATAGAGACTATTATTAAGTAAATGGCGGTTTAGGTCATTTGAATATTATGAAATGTCAGGCGAATATGTCAATTATGGATGTAACTATAGATTGCCTTTTAAGAATAAATGCAACGTTTGTAAGATGTATCATATTGAGGGCAAGTACCTCGCAATGTTATCAACTATTGTAATTCGTTTGTAATCAATATGGACAACGTCCGGATGATTAGTTTCGGATCCTTTCAAATCCCATGCTAGTTCCTATTGGTATATACCCATAGTAAGTACGTTTTGAAGCTGTGTATAATACGGGTAAGAATACTACTAGAATTCTTGATGAAAGAAAAGAATGGGAAAGTAACTGTAACCATTTTCGTTAAGTATGAGTGTTTTGATATATGTCTTGAAGTCTTCCAAAAGTATTTTAATACATCTAAATACACTACATGTATATACATTTTAACTGAGTCGTTAAGTCATCGTTAGTCGTTACATGTAAGTGTTGTTTTGAAACCTTTAAGTTAACGATCTCAATTAATGTTGTTAACCCATTGTTTATTATATCTAATGAGATGTTAAATTATTATATTATCATGATATTATGATATATTAATATATCTTAATATGATATATATATACATTTAAATGTAGTTACAACGATAATCATTACATATATGTCTCGTTTCGAAATCCTTAAGTTAGTAGTCTTGTTTATATGTATATAACTCATTGTTAATATACTTATGGAGATACTTACTTATCATAATCTCATGTTAACCATATGTATATCCATATATATATATCGTCATGTCATTTTTACAAGTTTTAACGTTCGTGAATCGCCGGTCAACTTGGGTGGTCAATTGTCTATATGAAACATATTTCAATTAATCAAGTCCTAACAAGTTTGATTGCTTAACATGTTGGAAACATTTAATCATGTAAATATCAATCTCAATTAATATATATAAACATGGAAAAGTTCGGGTCACTACATTGGTTACACAATGGTGATGTTGTTGTATGATAATGGTTATGATTCAATCCAATCCACAAGAATGAATATTAGTTGCAGGTGTAATCAATAGAATATCAAGCATCATGGGTTGAATTAGTTGTCTTATAACAGAAGCACTCGACAGAATCAATTAATCAGAAGAAGAAGATAAAAAAATACAAATAAAAAGTTGATCAGGACATTCAACTGATTTTGGATGTTATGGTGATAAAAGTCGTGATTTGTACTTGGAATTAGATATTGGAATCCATTTAAATACAGTAAGAATGAAACATGTAATTGATTGAACAAGTTGTTATGAATTTACTGATTTATTCTTGATTTTTAGATATAAAACAAAAATTTTAATAAAAATAATTCTATTAATAATATATAATAATAATACTGATTATTATTAATAACACTAACATAATAATAATACTATTATTAATAATTATCTTAATAATAATAATAATAATTATAATTAATATTAATGATAATAATAATAATAAAATGATAATAACAATAATAATAATTTTTAATAAGTTTAATAATAACTAATGATAATGATAATAATAAAAATGTTATTAATAATAAAAGGCATTAGTTCCTAATAATAATATTAATTAATAATTCTTAATAATAATAATAATATCTAATAATACAAGTGATATAAAAGATATAACAAATTACATGTATTCTATTTTCGTATTAGATTAATGATATTAATTACAAATTATTTTATTTTCTATTAACTATAATATTAATAATATTGTATAATAATAATCATAATAATTCATAAGGATAATGGTAATAATAATATCTAATAATAATAATAATACAATTAATATAAAGGATATAACAAGTTACATGTATTTAATTTTCATATATATATATATATATATATATATATATATATATATATTAGAAATAATAATATTAGTGATACAAATGTTAGTAATAATAATAAAAGTGATGATATTAATATAACAATTTTATTCAACTTGTGACATACGACAATTTATTAATTATATCGTATTTTCTATAATATTTCATATTTATGAATTACAATAAATATAATATTACTTACGTTTAGACTTCATATATACTTACATTTTTTTTATTTACACACAAATGTTCGTGAATCATCAGAAATAGTCAAAGGGTAATTGCTTACATGAATATTGTTCCAAAATTTTTGAGACTTCAACATTACAGACTTTGCTTATCGTGTCGGAAACATATAAAGATCAAGTTTAAATTTGGTCAAAAATTTCCGGGTCATCACAGTACCTACCCGTTAAAGAAATTTCGTCCCGAAATTTGAGTGGGGTCGTCATAATTAACAATAAGAATGTTTTCATGACGAATATTAATTGATAAATAGAGTTTTATCATTATTGAATAATATAGATAAAACGATTTAATCACTCGAAGCGTACGAATGAAGCTATCACTAAATAGTAAAATGAGATAGACAAGTTTCATCATAACTTTTCACTAGTCATGGTTGAATTCTGGAATTCAAGGGATTTAAAGAAAATCTTCGAAATCTAAAAGATTTGATTCTTCGGCGAGTAAGGAAATTAAGATCTCTATACTTAAATACGGTGATCTGCCTCGATTACTATGTCTGATATTTCCATTATAAAGTAAACTCTTCCGTTCTATTATTCTCACCATTCCTATACTTTCGTACATCCAAAAGATTGTGAAAATGCTTAATCCCGTTCTAATCCTTGATATTTTCCTAATTATCAATTCGGTCATCCTTCTTTTCAATCTTCCACCAGAAAAATCTGTTTACTTCCACTATTACATTGGGGTGATACTATTCATAATTCTACCATGTCTTTATATTGCTATTCGTATTAATATCCACGGTTTGTGACCTTCGTGTTGTTATTGGGCTTTATATTTTCTCTTATATTTTGGAGATCTTTGCCTTTTTATTCTCTTCTCGACCTCTAGTAAAGGAGTAATGGTCCAGAATTCGTAAGTCTGGAGTTTCGAATGAACTTAACGTTCTAAACAAGAAAGAACGTAATAGCACGATTTGATTTGTCAAATTACCAGAATCACTGAGAATAGAACTATCAAGAATATACTTTCTTGATATGTTCAGAAGTTAAGCAGATGTAACAACCTAAACCAAACCACAACCGAACCCGCGGAAAATATCAAAAAAAAATAAAAATTTGTTTGTTCAGCTACTGGCACGGCGCGCCAGAACCCCGCGCGGCGCGCTAAACTGGTCTGTCCAAAAAGTCTTGAAACGCGAAAAAGATTCGCCACTTCCCAACATAATTAGACAAAATGCTTTTAACAACATATTCAAATATGTAAAACTAACACTATTCAAACATAAAATAAGTTTTACAAAGCGGGGCCCACATCGGCCATTTTAATAGTTTAATACATAACGTGAGTTTCGACCACCAAAAAGTTTAAGTACCAAACGACACGATGAGCATGGTGTTTGGGATTAAACTACCCAAGTCATGGTCAAACTCCAAAAGCTAACACATCCAAAAAGCGTCCCCTAACATTAAGCGGGATCTTAAATCCAACCGTATGCCCTTACCCTTATCCACGCCGGAACCTATAAAATGGTAAACAACGAGAGGGTAAGCTAACGCTTAGTGAATAGAATAAATATATACATGCATATAAGACTTACCTACTCGCATTTACGATATCATATAACACATACAAACGCTTAATGTCTCAATAAACAAGCTAGTATCGTCAATTCGTACAACTAGCAACATCAATAGCATAATATTCATAATAATAATTAAATGCTATCGTCAACAACTATAAACCATGGTTAACCAAGTTCTTCGCAAGGGAATGACTTCGCGAAACAAGTCATCGATGTTCATAACAACCGTTAGCTCCCAAAGACGGTTATGGTATACTAACCCCCGAGGTGTTCTAAAAACGGCTATGGCATCACCCCCCAAGTGTTCCAAAAATGGCTATGGCATCACTTGATCAACGTGTGAGTAAAACACGGCTATTACTCACAATCATGTACACAAACACGGATATGTGCACAAAATAATACGGAATACATCGTGGGAGTAAAACACGGCTATTACTCGCCACTATATGCACAAACACGTCTATGTGCATAAATATTAAACGTGGACAAAAATGGCTATGTCTCACAACTATGGTCACAAAACGGCTATGTGACACCATTAATACGGCACGTATATCATATACATACATATATAGATTTTCCACTCACCTTAAAGTCTTGGCGAGAGATAACCGAGCTTTCAACTTCAATGTAACGCACCTATTACATTATGCACATATCAATCATTCATTCAAGGTGGTCAACCACTAACTTCATTCTAGTGCCATTTTGACCTAAAGTGCAATTTCGACCCATTTTCACCCTTAACCCTAAAATTAGGTTAACTTACACCAAAATCCTAAAATTAGCCAAGATAGGTTTAAAACATATTTCAATACAAAGTTTATGCATCTTTCACAACCATTAACCAACTTAGGTCCATTATAACCCATTTGACCATTTTAAAGTCAACATACCCATTTTGGGTCATCCACTAACCCACACAACACCCACTTACATATATATAGGTGTGCTAGCAATTTACTAACTAATTTAAGTTCGTAAACATCAATCTAACACTTTGAAAACCCTAGTTAGTCATCTTTGAGTCTACATGACCCAATTTCACCCAAAACACCCAATTCACCCACAAGTGGGTTTTAAGTTCATCATTTACCCCAAACCCTAACCCTTAATCAAATTAACAAGGAAATTAAGATTAAAGCATACCACTACACTCAAAATGTAGCTAGGAAGTAGATGAACAACTTTAATGCTTACACTTAGGCCCGAAATCGGCTTCTTCTTCCTTGATTTGAGTTCTCTCACTCTAGAAAACCCTTTCTCTCACTAAATTAATTTGGAAGAGGTGAAGTAGGTGAAAATGGTGTTATGAGGCTCACCAAACTGAATCTAGAGCCTTAAAGTCGGCCCTTTAGTGAATTTACCAATTTGCCCTCAAAATATCTAATTAAAAGAGAAGGGTGAGCTGTCACATGCGCGCCAGTAGCTGAACAAACAAATTTTTTATTTTTTTTGATATTTTCCGCGGGTTCGATTGTGGTTTGGTTTGGGTTGTTACAGAAGAATGAAAGAGTTATGTAACATGGCACGTGATGATGTTATGATCTGTGAATCATCACATTCCATTAGAAACTCGGCATGACTTACTGTAATATAATCACGTTGATCAAGTGTCATTATATTATACTAATTCATGCATCAATTTCTTTACATTTCTCCAGAATTCATTCATAAATTAAACTTAAATTTTATAGAAGTTTCCAATATAATAAAACACAGGAAGCACGAAGAGATATATAATTTCGGACGAGAATATTTATGAAAATATCCTCAGAAATATCGAAGATATTTATGATGATATTTTAGAATTTCCAAGTTCGAAGGTTGGTGAAGAAAAATTTTTTGCAAGATTTTAACATGACTTCGGAGCAAGATATTCTTTAAAGATTTCAACTTATCCAGAATTACCTGGATTCTTTGAATATATGGTATGGTCCTTGTATTTGTCCTTGGTCTCCTTCATGGTTTACTCAATCTGTTCTTCAGTACCAAATTTTCTATCGAGCGTTCCTAACACTCCCTTCTTTATCATCAAACTTTTGGCCGTTTAGACCATCTATAAGTTTTCTGTTTCCTCTGCATTTAATGCTACGATATCTGAATCATCGGTTATCAATCCGAGGTAGTTTTAGGAGAATTGTGTTTTTAGATGATTAAACGCTGATGTTAATATGGTGGAATATAAAAGGTTCCCTGATAACAATAAAAGAGCACGCATATATATCAAAGTTATAATAAAGTTGTTTCGAACGAAAAGTCAAAGTTGATTTGCTGGAGCTGTGACAAAATTTGCTACTTTGAAAGGGATTACCAATTTATTTTGGGTAATAATAACACTAAAGGAATTAGCACAGCTACGTGTTAAATGTTTACTTAGGTTCCGAGAGTTTTTCAGGTGCATAACTATATGTATCAATCCTTTCTTCCATAGATGAAGTGCGATTGGTTCATCTTCTCGATTGAGGTATTTTCGAGAATTATGAAAGGTTTGAACGCAGATTGTAATCGTCAAGATACAAATGAGGTTTAAGATGAAATCAAGTGGCAAACTTGAAGAGATGTTTAGTTTCATATGTTATAATCAATATTTTAATTCATTTTAATTGTCCAATGTCATTAGTCCACAGTCGATAGTCCACAGTTAACAGTCCAATAATTCATATATAGTTTAATATATAATATTCGAATTGATTAATACGTATCGTGACCCGTGTACATGTCTCAGACTCGATCACAACTCAAAGTATATATATTATTGTAGAATCAACCTCAACCCTGTATAGCTAACTCCAGCATTACTGCATATAGAGTGTCTATGGTTATTCCAAATAATATATATATATATATATATATATATATATATATATATATATATGCGTCGATATGATATGTCAAAACCTTGTATACGTGTCCCGATATTTAAATGCGTAAAATAAATAACAGAAATTAAATGATGATAAATAAAATTGCGAGAATTAAAATTAAGATAAATTAAATGCGATAAATAAATTGCGATAAATAAAAGGTAATACGAAATTAACAGTTAGCTAGGAACAGTTAGCTAGGATTTTGTTAGCGTGGATTCTTAACAAAATTTCTCGTAGTTAATTTATTTGTTTCTAACAAATTTTATTTTGTCCAATGTTTTCTTCATTATGCCACTTGTTGGATTCTGGTAAGTCAAAATCCAAATATGAAATTGAATGGAAATGGTTATTTTGTGGTGAACGGATTCGTATATCTGTGGATGTAAGTAGAATAGTAAATGACCGTTGAATCAGATTCAAGGAATGTACAGTGTAACTTATTAATGTGAAATCTAAATATTCCTCAGGTATTACCTACCCGTTAAAATATTTTCACCATTAACAGTTTGTACAAAAAAATTTTTAATTACAATCTTTATGAAAACATATATGTAATATTTTCTTCAGATGTAATCATGGATTTAATGAGTTAATATGATATTAAACTCATTTGATTTACTGTTAGAACTAGAATACATAATCTCTAAAACATTAGAGATTACATAATCGCAATGAAGAACGAAGATAATTGATGTAGAACGATACGTAAAACTATGATTATATTCGAGGTAAAGAATGAGATGTTGAGGCATGGATTGTTGATGGTACTGGTGCTGTTTATTGATGGTACTGTTGGTGTTGGTGATGTTGCTGAAGCTGGTAAATTTTGCACCATATTCTCCAAATTGATTACTCGAGTGCGAAGTTCGTTGACTTCTTCTATTATTCCAGGATGATTGTCGGTCGGGACAAGCAGATGAATAAAGTTTAGAATTGTGGATAGAATATAATCATGTCAAGATACTCTGGAAATGAGGCTGAAAATGGTGTTTCGGATAGGTTCTCCGGTAAGTGCTTCAGGTTCTTCGCCAAGAGGTGAATTCGGTTGGTGGAAGGGATCGCCTTATTTGCATCTCCATTGATTAAGTCGACTACGAACCCATCAGATGAATTGGAGATGGATGATTGGTTGATTCATTCTGGTGACACCGCTTTCAGAGCTTAGGTGAATATTCATGTCGGAATAGCTGTCGGAATAACTATCGGAATATCTATCGAAATCTGAGGGACTCGAACTGGTTGAGGGATTCATCTTGTACGATCAGATGAAGGATTTTCGATAAAAAAAAAATAGATTATAGGATGTAGATTAGTACCCTGCAATACATAATTTACATATGCATATATAATACTAAATCCCATAAGTTACGGAGGAATCTACGTAAGCTGTCAGGCAAAGGTAACAATAACAGATACGCTAAGATATGAATTTATCTATACATTGTCTATGCAATAGAGGCAATAAGACATATCTGGACTAAGAATTATAAGCAGGTAATTTCCTAAGGATGATAAGCAGATGATTTTCGACTAGAAATGATAACCAAACTTTTGACATGCAGACACGGTCGAAGTCCAGACTCACTAATGCATCTAAACAACTATCAGTTAGACACACTAATACAAGACCTGGTTCGCTAAGACCACCGCTCTGATACCACATGTTGTGACCCGTCCTAATCCATAAGAACGAACACAATAACATATGATTACATCATGAGGTATTTGACCTCTATATGATACAGTTTACAAACATTGCATTCGTTTTAAAAGACAAACTTTCATTTCATCAAAAATTGACAGGCATGCATACCATTTCATAATATATCCAACTGTAATTGACTTAGTAATAATCTTGATGAACTCGACGACTCGAATGAAACGTCTTTTGAAATATGTCATGAATGACTCCAAGTAATATCTCTAATATGAGCAAATGCATAGCGGAAGATTTCTTTCATACCTGAGAATAAACATACTTTAAAGTGTCAACCAAAAGGTTGGTGAGTTCATTAGTTTATCATAATCATTTATTTTTATCATTTTAATAGACCACGAGAATTTCATTTCCAGTTCTCATAAATATACGTCTCATGCATAGAGACAAAAATCATTCATATGGATTGAACACCTGGTAATCGACATTAACAAGATGCATATAAGAATATCCCCTATCATTCCGGGAAATCCTTCGGACATGATAAATACGAATTCGAAGTACTAAAGCATCCGGTACTTTGGATGGGGTTCGTTAGGCCCAATAGATCTATCTTTAGGATTCGCGTCAATTAGTAGATTGGTTTACTAATTCTTAGGTTACCAAGCAAAAGGAGCATATTCAGCTTCGATCATTCACCTATATAATGTAGTTTCGATTACTTGTGTCTATTTAGTAAAACATTTATAAAAATTTCGCATGTATTCTCAGCCCAAAAATATAAAGGGTAAAAAGGCAAATGAAACTCACTATTCTGTATTTTGTAGTAAAAATACATATGACGACATTGAACAATGCAGGGTTGGCCTCGTATTGACGAACCTATATCAAATATATATATATTAACACATTGTATTATTAATCAATTAAGTTTATATATAATTTATAATGAATATCCTTATATATAATTATATTACTCCTTATAATTTGTTGTAATACTTATATAATATATATACTTTAATAAATGTTATATAAGTAATATTATAATAGTTTAAAAAAATCTAATATTAGTGTACTTATGATATATGTAATAAAAATATATTTTCATATAAATATCTTTTATTTGTAAAAATAAGAATAATAATAGTAAAACTCCATTTGAATCTTAATTATAATTTTACCATTTTCATATTAACATTTATTCATATTTATGATTCCTATCTTTATAATTGTCACTTTAACAATACCATTAAAACTTTTATTTTTATCATCATAATAATTCTAATAATAATGATAATACTAATAGTAATACAAGTAATATTAATAATAATTCTTATGATAATAATAATAGTAATAATGTTATTATTAATAACCATAAAAATAATAATAATAATAATAAGAAAACTACCTTAAAAAGCTTTTCCAAAAATAAAATGCCCCAGACAGGGCTCGAACCCAAGACCTCTGGCTCACTCGCAACACCCCAGACCACTGCTCCAATTCTGATTTTTTGATCTATCATACCATTTAATTTATTTAACCCAAAAACTATTTTACTTACCCATTTTCCTTTGTCTTAGTCCAACCAAAAAGTAGATACATAGATCACGGCCCAACACTCAAAATAAGCCCAAAAGGATATGATCCATACATCAATTTAAAAAGGGTTCGGTTTAATAAAAAAATTGAAACGAAATAGAATTTGAGAAGCGAGGCAGCCGTATTCTTCATTATCATCGTACTTCATTCTTTAATATCATCGTGATTACCACTAGCCTCATACTATCATCATCGAAATGTTCATCATGTATCATCTTCTTGGTCTTATCGTTAAATCATCATCTATGTCGATATCACCATCATCTTTGCAATATTATGTAACCATTATCGTCATACATCTCTCGTGAATCATAATCATCATCGTATGATTAGGCATCGAATAGAATCAAAACACCTCATGCTGCTGCTCGAACAGTAGGATATGAAACAGAAAAAGATATATATGTTGCATGTGTGTATAACCAATTGAGAGCTCATGAAAGTCTCAAGGCCCAATGTTAACACACTGGCCTAATTACGAAAGACAAGTCCAGTCCGAGTACTACAAAACTTGGAAAGGTGTCGGTGTAAAGTTTCATTAGTGGAAAAGAGATCCACGTTAAAAGGTTTAAAAGAAGAAGAAAAATAGCACGCCATTCAATTTGTCTGCCATGATTTGCCCTCTTGTCCCCACTAATTAGTTATATCTCGGCCATAAAGTTTGGTTTATTGACTACCATGTAATTCCAATTCTGTATAAAGCAACGAATAAAGATCATGGTGTGTGGGGTTCGTTTGGGAATAAATAACAACATAATCATCATGATTGCTCTTAATGGAACGTACCTTTTGTTGATTGACCCAAAATTGTCGGCCAAATATGAGGATTTGTTCCATGAGTTTAAAAGGTATATTATTATCTAACCAAGCTGAGAAGCTTTTCACTAATCCGTTTTCCCTTTTCAATTTGTCCAAAACAAAAAAAATGATAACAGTGGTTTGTAGATTGTTGGGGTGGTAGAAGGTAGTTATTTGGGTGGCGGTTATTGTTGACAACAGATGGCATAGCAGATGAAGTATAGAATGAAAGTGGTGTTGCCATGGTGGTGATGGGAGTTTCGGTTGCAGCAGGAATTCGAAAGAAAAGAAAATAGAAATGTCGTAGTTTAAAAAGATAAAGATGGTGGCGATTTCGTGATGGTGTTAATGGTAATTGTTGTTCAATCGTTAAACAGAAAATGAAATAATCATCAGGTTAGTAATCGAATATAATCATAATTTTGAATTTTAGCAGTAGTAGGAGAATGGTACACTTATTTGTTGTAATGGTGGTTATGGTGGTAGTCGTGAGTTTGTATTTAGATGATGATGAAGTTGTTGTTGCACTTATGGCATGGTAAAGGTGGTGGTGAAATTGGTAGCTCAAAAACAACAAAAAAATATATGTTGTTCGAAGGTGGCGGTTTATGGTTTCAACATGACAGCGGTAAGGTTCGATCTTAATCAGAAACATGTAGTTGTTTTGTTGTTGTTTTGGGTTGTTTCTCGGTGGTGTTCGTTTTTGAAACAGAAAAACAATAAGACAAGTGGTCAAGTGGGTTTAGGTGATGGTTTAGTGGATTTCAAGTAGCATTAAAAGAGTAGAAAAACCGATGGTTATTGTGGTTCTTGTTTACACAATGGTGATGTTGTTGTATGATAATGGTTATGATTAAATCCAATCCACAAGAATGAATACTAGTTGCAGGTGTAATCAATAGAATATCAAGCATCATGGGTTGAATTAGTTGTCTTATAACAGAAGCACTCGACAGAATCAATTAATCAGAAGAAGAAGAAGATAAAAATAATACAAAAAAAAGTTGATCAGGACATTCAACTAATTTTGGATGTTATGGTGATAAAAGTCGTGATTTGTACATGGAATTAGATATTGGGGATCCAATTAAATACAGTAAGAACAAAACATGTAATTGATTGAACAAGTTGTTATGAATTTACTGATTTATTCTTGATTTTTAGATATAAAACAAATTTTAATAAAAATAATTCTATTAACAATATATAATAATAATACTGATTATTATTAATAATACTAACATAATAATAATACTATTAATAATAATTATCTTAATAATAATTATTATTATAATAAATATTAATGATAATAATAATAATAATAAAATGATAATAACAATAATAATAATTTTTAATAAGTTTAATAATAACTAATGATAATGATAATAATAAAAATGTTATTAATAATAAAAGGTATTAGTTCCTAATAATAATATTAATTAATAATTCTTAATAATAATAATAATAATATCTAATAATACAAGTGATATAAAAGATATAACAAATTACATGTATTCTATTTTCGTATTAGATTAATGATATTAATTACAAATTATGTTATTTTCTATTAACTATAATATTAATAATATTGTATAATAATAATCATAATAATTCATAAGGATAATGGTAATAATAATATATAATAATAATAATACAATTAATATAAAGGATATAACAAGTTACATGTATTTAATTTTCATATATATATATATATATATATATATATATATATATATATATATATATATATATATATATATATATATTAGAAATAAAAATATTAGTGATACAAATGTTAGTGATACAAATGTTAGTAATAATAATAAAAGTGATGATATTAATATAACAATTTTATTCAACTTGTGACATACGACAATTTATTAATTATATCGTATTTTCTATAATATTTCATATTTATGAATTACAATAAATATAATATTACTTACGTTTAGACTTCGTATATACTTACATTTTTTTTTTACACACAAATGTTCGTAAATCATCAGAACTAGTCAAAGGGTAATTGCTTACATGAATATAGTTCCAAAACTTTTGAGACTTCAACATTACAGACTTTGCTTATCGTGTCGAAAACATATAAAATCAAGTTTAAATTTGGTCAAAAATTTCCGGGTCATCACAGCTCTCAAGGAGGAGAATATATCTCATGAATACTTGAACATTCTCGTTTCTCGATTCGAAGTTAAGGAGACTGGACTCCGATGCCATGCCAGAAGAATCTGGGTACCCCGTTATTGAGATCTACAGAGCCTTATACTAGATGAATCCCACAATTCGAGATATTCAATTCACCCATGAGCACGTAAAATGTACCACGATCTTAAGGAACAGTACTGGTGGCCAAATCTTAAGAAGGACGTTGCAACTTACGTTGGGAAGTGTTTGACTTGCTCGAAGGTTAAGGCCGAACATCAGAGGCCCTCTGGGTTACTTCAGCAACCGGAAATCCCGCAATGGAAGTGTGAAAGGATAACAATGGATTTCATTACGAAGTTACCAAAGACGGTGGGCAGATACGATACCATCTGGGTTATTGTTGACCGTCTTACTAAATCTGCACACTTTTTAGCCATGAAGGAAACTGATACGATGGAGAGACTCACTCAACTATACATAAAAGAGGTTGTGTCTCGTCATGGTGTGCCCTTATCGATCATCTCAGATCTCGATCCCCGTTTTGCTTCTAGATTTTGGCGTTCTTTGCAAGAAGCCTTGGGGACTCGTCTCGACATGAGTACTGCGTATCACCCACAGACTGAGGGACAAATCAAACGTACAATTCAGACTTTTGAGGACATGTTGCGTGCTTGTGTCATTGATTTTGGAAAGGCTTGGGAAAGGCATTTGCCGCTAGCCGAATTCTCTTACAACAACAGTTATCATTCGAGTATTAATGCCGCACCTTTTGAAGCGTTGTATGGCCGCAAGTGCCGATCTCCTATTTGTTGGGCCGAAGTAGGCGAAACGCAAATCACTGGACTCGAGATAGTCCATGAAACAACCGAGAAGATTGTCCAAATTTAAGCGAGACTCAAGACGGCCCGTGATCGTCAAAAGAGTTATGCAGACCTTAAACGTAAAGACTTCGAATTCAATATGGGTGACCGTGTAATGTTGAAAGTCGCGCCTTGGAAAGGTGTGATCCGTTTTGGAAAACATGGGAAGCTTAGCCCGTGATACATTGGTCCTTTTGAAATATTGGAGCGTGTTGGACCCGCTGCTTACCGTCTGGATCTTCAGACTCAATTGAGCTCAGTTCATCCTACCTTTCATGTATCGAATTTGAAGAAGTGTCTTGCTGAACCGGAACATGTCATACTATTGGAGGAACTTACAATTGATGACAAACTCCACTTCGTGGAAGAGCCTGTCAAAATTATGGATCGTGAGGTCAAAACTTTGACAGACAACAGGATTTCGATCGTCCGAGTTCGATGGAATGCCAAACGAGGACCTGAGTTTACCGGGGAACGAGAGGATCAAATGATGCAGAAGTATCCTCACCTTTTCCCAACTCCTCCTTCTACCTCAGCTTAAAATTTCGGGATGAAATTTTCTTTAACAGGTGGGTAATGTAACGCCCCTGGATTTTCCGACTTATATTTATTAATATTTATTATTAATGCTTGCGCTTTAATAAATGTATTTTTATACATTTACTTGTTACCGTATTTGAATTTACATGTCCCGACTTGTCTTTGTGACACACGTACTTTTTGCGAATAATGTTTTCGAATATTATTTACATTCATGGTTAATTAATATTGATCATTCCTAATTAACTAGTGTAAGTAGTTAATTACTTGGGCTTTATTTAATTAATTGTTACATACTTGGACTTGGGCCTTTATTAATGGACATGGACTTGGAAGCCCACCCTACTTGTCTTGATGGATTAATTAGGAGCCCACTTTTATGCTAGTTTCTTATTAATGAAACTTAGATTAATTAAGTTAAGATGAGGAGACTTGTTACTAGCATACTTACACCTCTTTCCCATGCCATTTAACTTTATTACCATTCTAAGCTAACACCTTCACCCCATGCTTGAAAGATTGCTTTTGACCTTCCTCTTTTGATGCCCAAACCGTCGGCCAAACTATGGGTGGGAGGGAGTCTTTTTTTTTTTCAATTTTTGTTACATATACACTAGCATTCATCTCATTTTACACACACACTTATACTACTCTTTTCTCTCATCTTTTTTTTCTCTCAAACTTGTAAGTAACAAGCTTTATTTTTCTCTTCTTTTTCTTCCTTAAAACTGCCACCATTCATCATCATTTTACTAGTTTGTAGTTAATTGTTGTTTGTTATTGTTGTTAAAGATCAAGTTCTATAACTTGTATCTTCATGTAATCTTGGTTACTTCTATCTTTTATTTGATGAAGAACCAAGAACAAGAATCTAAACTTGTTAGTTTATGGTTCTACACTTAAATGTTTTAAAGATTTAAAGTTCATAAACTTTATAATTATACTTGTGTTCTTGTTTTGTAGACTTAAATTCTTAAGATCCAAGCTTGACTTGAATCTTCTTAAGTATGAAACAAACATGAACATGATACTTGTAACTCTAGTTCATTTCTTTCTTTTGTAAGTACTTTAAAGTTGTGATGTTGTTAATTTGGTCAAGTATTACTAGTTAAACTTGATCTCATATTTCTTGAAACTAAAGTTAACTTTATAAGTTCAAGAACATGGAAGTATAACTTTCTAGTTATAACTTCACACACTTATGTTGGATCTATGTTTTTATAGCTTATGGTCTTCTAATTTTGTTATAAATAAGAGCTTATAAGCTTATATACATTTTACAAGTTAAAAATCTAAATTTCATAACTTATGGTTTCATTAAAGTGAAGATCCAAGTTCTATAACTTAGGATCTAACTTTAGAACACTAGATCTAGAGTTTCTAGTCTAGGATCTTTAAGATCTAACTAAGATCTAAGTTCTACAACTTAAGATCTTGTTTATTTAGTTTATTCAAGTTTGTGACTTAATATTACTATTAGAACTCATGTATGTGTCGGATCTAAGATCTTGATGTAACTTTGGTTCATCAAACTACTTACAACCCTTAATTGAGTTGTGCTACATATATTAGACTTACACTAGTGTTATGATGGTCAAAACTTGGTTAAGATGATGCAAACGAGTTGTACACTTGAAGCTATAAGCATCAAGGATGAGAACCGTGATGAGCATCAAGCACCAAGAACCCTCCGGAACACCTTACTTACTATTTCCTGGAACTGATCAGTAACCTGGGCTACTGGAAAAGTTGATTTACAGCTAGTTTGGTTCGAGTAGATGATTTTCCATTTAGACCTCGTCTTAATCCGAGTTACGGTTTAGGATTTATGGCCATCCGAAAGTCACTACACCCTTTTAACGTTGTGCTAAAATTTCTGACCTACTCGCACTTAAACCGTTGCCACGGTCAAACAAAGACGTGTTTGGTTCTAGAAATTGGTCAGCCTCTAGGGGACTCATATACGGAGCCATGGCCACTGCTCTCACCTCATTTCAGTTTGTATAGAGGTCGTGGCGACTGAAAGAAGTCAGCCTTTATTTCAAACTCTATTCTTGATTGAAACTTACTTTACCCTTTTTGATTAATGATGAATGATGATGATACTTAAGACCTAATTTACATACTTTTAAATCTTTGGGAACAATTTACTGACTTAGTAACTTTTGACTTAGGTTGAGGACCTTCCAGACCAACCACTTGCTTACTATTCCCGCGTATCGACTTTTACTACTTTTCACTGTGAGTTATAGCATCCCTTTTTACTTTAACTATTTTGGGAACTGAGAATACATGTGCATTTTACATTTTACATACTAGGCACGAGTACTTAAACTTATTATATGTGTGGGTTATACAACGGCATAAACTTTCCCCTTAGCTCGGTAACGTTTAGTCATTGGTCTTTGAACCGGTGAACGCGAATCTTAGATATGGATCCATAGAGTTTGACATCCCCACTCGGGCTAGTAGCGCTACCATTTAACGGGTGTTTAATACTTCATAAACTTACGCACTCGCCAAGTGTACTTTTAGGGGGTGTTATTTATGTTAAGTTAGTTACCAAGTGCCCACGGTTATACATATACTTTTCATACTGTTTTGAAAAACTGAAATCTCATGGCCTGCCTTACATTACTGTTATACTTAAACTATAGCTCACCAACCTTTGTGTTGACATTTTTAAGCATATTTTTCTCAGGTGCTTAAGGTTTGATTGCTTCCGCTGTAGTTGCCATGCTTTGTAGACTCCCGCTGTGCTTATTAGAGATGTCTTCACATGAAACGTTTATTTTTCATTCAAACTTTATTACTTTTGAACAATGAATTTGTAACGACCTATGGGTCACGTACTTTTATTATCGCTTTCTATTCGTAGAAGCACACTATCGGTTGTTAAACATTTGACGTTGGTTATGACGTCACCTTTTCTTATGAATGCAAACTTATTTTAAAACAGCATATAGTGTTTGACCTTGTAATGATCCTGTTGTTGATGATCCGTACACGTTGATTTTGTACGGGGCATCACATTTATACCATAACGTATATGTTTATTAAGTGTTATATTTTATGTACTTCAGATTGTAACTTGTTTGCAGGTAATATAATTTGATTATCTTGCTGAAATATAACTCATTATTTGCTTATCTTATTTGAAGTTTTAGTATGAATCCTGTTGAAATACAACATCAATTAAATGGTAAAGACCTATGTATTGCAGATAGTGGTAACATACACACTATGATCAAATTTAAGAAATATTTCATTGATTTAAATCAAATGAAGGAATTATAAATACTATATCAGGTCTTGCAAATAAGGAACGGAAAAGGCAAAAATTCATATTACCAAATGGTACGAATTTTCTGATAAACAATGCTTTGCTTTCTCCCAAATCAAAGAGAAATTTGTTAAGTTTCTATGATATATATCATAATGGATATGATTATCAGTCAGTGATAACTGGAAATGAGAAATACCTATGTAGCACCGAAAAGCACATATGATGAAAAGCGCATCGCATATGATTAAAAACGCATATGATAAAAGGCGCATATGATGAAAAGCGCAGCGCATATGATTAAAAGCGCAGCGAATATGATTAAAAGCGCATATGATGAAAAGCGCAGGTCATATGATTAAAAGCGCATATGATGAAAAGTGCATATGATGAAAAGCGCGGCGCATATGATTAAAAACGCATATGATAAAAAGCACATATGATGAAAAGCGCAGCGCATATGATTAAATGGGCAGCGCATATGATTAAAAGCGCATATGATAAAAGGTGCATATGATGAAAAGCACAGCGCATATGATTAAAATCGCAGCGCATATGATTAAAAGCGCATATGATGAAAAGTGCATATGATGAAAAGCGCATATGATGAAAAATGCAGCGCATATGATTAAAAGCGCATATGATGAAAAGTGCATATGATGAAAAGCACATCGCATATGATGAAAAGCACATCGCATATGATTAAAAGCGCATATGATGAAAAGCGCATATGATGAAAAGTGCATATGATGAAAAGCGCAGCGCATATGAAAAAAGTACATATGGTGATTAATGAAAAAGCACATATGGTGATTAATGAAAAAGCACATATGGTGATTAATGAAAAAGCACATATGGTTATTATTGAAAAGCACATATGGTGATTAATGAAAAGAATATTGAGTAAGAATTCCCAATGTTTCTTGAAAGAATTCAAGGTTATATATATGGACCAATTCATCCATCATGTGGACCATTTTGATATTTCATGGTTCTAATAGACGCATCTAGCGAATGGTCTCATGTTTGTGTGTTATCAAGCCGTAATATGGCATTTGCAATGTTTCTTGCACAAATTATTAAATTGAGAACACATTATAGTGATTACACTATTAAAAGGATGAGGCTTGATAATGCTGGTGAGTTAACATCTCAAGCATTTAATAATTATTATATGTCTACAGGGATTGTTGTTGAACATCCAGTTGCTCATGTGCATACACAAAATTGGTTTAGCTGAATCAATAGATAAATGCTTGTAGCTAATAACTAGACAATTGAAAATGAGTACAAAACTCTCAATATTTATATGGGGACATGTAAATTTACATGATGCGACATTAATTCGCATTAAACCAAGTGCAAGTCATAAATATTCTCCATTACTAACTTAATTTTGGTCGAGAGCCAAATATTTTCCATCTTAGAACATTTGGTTGTGCAGTGTATTTTTAATTGCACCACCACAACAAATGGTTCCTCAAAGAAGGATGGAAATATATGTTGGATATGAAACATCTTCAATCATAAGATATATTGAATCCATGACGAGTGATGTTTTTACAGCACATTTTGCTGATTGTCATTATAATGAAAAATCGTCCCCTATATTAGGGGGAGAAATGAAAAATAAAGAAGAAGATGTTTTATGGTGTGAACATAAATTAATGTATCTTGATCATCGCACAAAACAATGCGAAATAAAAGTTCAAAAATAATGCATATGCAAGAACTTGCAAATAAATTACCCGATGCATTTACAGATACAAAAAGGAGTGACTAAATCATATATACCAGCAGTAAATGCTTAAGCTAGAATTGAAATTCCAAAAGCTGGCAATAATGTCACCCATGAGTCTTCGCCACGCTAGAAACGTGAGAGACCAATTTGTTTCAATGATAAAAATCCTTAAAAAATAAAATCAGCTGATAATGAGGTAAAAGAAAATGTTCAAGAAGAACCACAAGTCAATACTCCTTCTGCAGAAGAGATTGACGATGTCAATACAGAATTTTCAATCAATTATGTACATTCAAAAATATTATGGAACCAAAATGAAATGAAAAAATCTTGATGAGATATTTTCATATAATGTTGCATATGACATCATGAATGATGATGATGATCCAGAACCAAAATCTGTCATGGATTGTCAAAATATACATAATTGGGATCATTGAAAAGGAGCAATATGAGCTAAATTTGAATCACTCAATAAAAGAAAAGTTTTCGGATCAATAGTTATCACTTTTAAAGATGTGAAACGTATGGGATACAAATGAATTTTAATTCGAAAAGGAAATAAGAAAAATGAACTTACAAGGTCAAGCCAGACTTATAACTCAAGATTTCTCTCAAAGACCAGGAATGGATTATGAGAAAAACTTATTGACCTGTAATAGATGCAATTACTTTTAGATACTTAATCAACGTGGCAGTTTCTTAAAAAATGCATCTCATGGATGTTGTTACTACTTATATATATGGATCACTTAATAGTGTATATATATATATATATATATATATATATATATATATATATATATATATATATATGTATATATATATATATATATATATATATATATATATATATATATATGTATATATATATGTATATATATATATGTATATACCTAAAGGGTTTAAGGTATCAAAAGCATTTAATGAACCAAGGAAATGTATTCCATTAAATCATAAAGGTCTTTATATGGGTTGAAACAATCGGGTCACATGTGGTATACCCGATTAAGTGATTACTTGATAAGCAAAGGGTATACAAATAATCTTATTTGCCCATGTGTTTTTTCATTAAGAAAAAAAAACATCTGGATATGTGTTTATAGTTGTTTATGTCAATGATCATAACATCATATGAACAAATAAAGAGATCTATGAAATCATTCAACTTCTAAAAAATTTAAATGAAAGATCTTAAAAAAAAAGTATTGCCTTGGATTGCAAATTGAGCATATGCCTAATGGTTTACTTTTACATCAAACAACTTATACCGAAAAGATTTTAAAACATTTTTAAAGATAAAACCATTGGTTGATATATCACTCAATATTGACACTGATCCATTTCATCCCCGTAAAGATCATGAAGATCTTTACAGATCAGAAATTCCATATCTTAGTGCAATTAGGGTTATTATGTATTTTACAAATTGTACAAGACCTGACATTTCTTTTGCAGTTAATTTGTTGACAAGGTTCAGCTCAACCCCTACAAAAAGACATTGAAATGGGATCAAGCAGATATTTTGATACCCTTGAGGAACTGCTGATTTAAAATTATTTTATTCTAACGCTTCAAAACAAGATTTGGTTGATTATGTATATGTAGGTCATTCATCAAATCCTCATAAAGATAAATCTCAAACTCGATATGTATTCCTAAATGGAGGAACCACAAAATTATGGCGTTCTTAAAACAAACACTTGTCGCAACATCATCAAATCATGACGAAGTGATTACATTATATGAAACTACTCGAAAATATGTTTGGTTGAGATCAATGACACAAATCATTATTGATTCTTGTGGACTAGAACGCTATAAAAGACCAACAACAATCTTCACCAACAACTATATATGAAGATAATGCAGCTTGCATAATACAAATGAAAGAAGAATATCAAAAGTGACAGAACAAAATATAAATGCTGACGAGGTGCCAAAGCCATAGACGATCTTAACGGTCATAAGTTTGATGGAAAAGAATGGTATGTTGGTTAGGCTCAGAAAAGACTGAAAGGGAATAGGAATTGAAACAAGGGTTTGAGCAAACCATGAAGGAGACTGAAGACAAATCACAGGGGCTAAACTTGTACATAAAAGATTTAGATGATACAGTTTCAGATGAAAACCTCAGATTCTTCTAATATACTCAAGATCTCTTAAAAGACAACCAGATTAAAATGAGATACGTTTAATCAACAACTTTACTGATCTTTATAACAAAGCACTGTCAATCGCTGTTTTCAGAACACACGTTCACAATATGGGCATGAGGCAAGTTCAAAAGATGTGACGACTCAGCGATGTCTACTTGAGGGGGAGTCAACTCTATACTGCACTCTTTTTCCCTTGACTAAAGTTTTTATCCCACTGAGTTTTTCTTTAGCAAGGTTTTTAACGAGGTAGTACTAGTTTCTCTCTTATAAAAATTGTCATCCAAGGGGGAGTGTTATAATAATATATCTGCATAGCAAAATTCAAAAGTGGATGACAGTTTTCATATATTACTATATCTATAAAGACTTTGTTGAATACTGCCATCCTCCCACCAAACAAGTTGCCTACATAATATTACAATTTAGCCATCATGTATTACTATAAATAAGAGCATCATGTTTGCTCATTGGAGATATAGAGAGAGCACCATTTATTCAATATATATATATATATATATATATATATATATATATATATATATATATATATATATATATATATATATATATATATATATATATATATATATATATATATACGGAGTATTCCTTATAGTACTTCTTCTTTATGTTATTAAATTTAAGTCTACAATTATAGATTAGACCACTAAAGGTAGTTATAAACTACTAAATTACAACATTTGTATCTTTTTATGATAATAATAATAATAAAAATAAAATTAATAATGAAATAATAATAATAAGAGTATTAGTAATAACTGCCTTAAAGGAGTAGCCCTAAAAAAATGCCCAAGTCCGGGTTTGAACCCGCAACGTCCCGCTAATCCTATAACATACCCAAACCGTTCCTCTACCCGATAATTTCTGATATAACTCGTAGTCTATATCTATCTAACCCGTATCTCCTTGTTGTCTTCTCAACACCACAAACCCCATCGTCATCATTTTCTTCATTTCCATCATTATCATCATCATAATCTAATCATAACATCATCCTTATCATAACCATCATCAAGGTCTAATCATCATCATTTTATTATCGAGTTGTAAACATACCCATCGTCTTTACCATCTTTATCTAATCACCTAACATCATCAAATCATCCTAGCTATCATCATCTATTTCCTAACATAAAATCACAGTTTCATCTTCATTTTCGTGAGCATCACTACGTACTATCATCAATATATATCATACCATCATCGTACATTCATCGTCTTTATCATATACTCAAACACAAAACGAGTGACAGCAACATTAACATCGAGTGAAGTGAAGTAGCAGCCTACTTAGAGGTATCGGTCCAACAAGCATTTTAAAGAAACCCATATGTACACTAGCCCACTTAGTAAGTTATGGCCTAACTAGAAAAAGAATTCAGCCCACCACACAAATAAATCTCGGCCCAAGTTAAATCACACAATTACTGATGGGTGATTGTTGGTCATTAAAAATATATATATAAAACACTAAACAATTTCGGTTCCTCAACAAATCATCTAGGATTCGTTTCCACTTTCAGACCCCACTATGTCATTATCATCCCATTAATTTGTTTCAATATAAAGCCACCATGCACCCTAGTGACTGTCGGCCGTAAAAAAAATGCATTAGCAGCAGTAATTTAACATCATAATCATACTCATCATATATCATGTGGCTAGAATTGCAACAGAGGTAAAGCATGCGAATTAAATATATTAAGTGGGTTGTCTATTGATCACTTGTCGGCCACAAGGAAAAGGGGAGGCCACGAGCAATTTAAAACAAAGAAATCCTCGACTATTATACACATATCATCTTTCATGTTTATTATTCCTATCATCTTAATGATTTTCTTTTCGAAACAAACCAGTTATAGCAGCAATTCTTACTGTTATTTTCGACAGAACAGAAGCAACGAAACAAGCAGGGGTAGCAGTAGCAAGGCTGCTGTGCGAGCAGTTTTTGAGATAGTGGGTTACGTTGGATGTTCTTGTAAGTATAGATGGAGATAGATGATGGTGGTAAAGGTAAATGGTTTGATTTGGTTGTGGGTTGTAAACCAAAATAGTAGCAGTAATAAGAATGGTTATGGTGGTGGTTTGTTGTGGGTTGGAGTGACATTTGAGTTGCAACAGAAGGCAAATAGCAGCCGAAGCAAAATAGTATGTGTGCTATCGATGATGGTTCTTGTGGTGGTTTTAATGGTGATCGATGCATGGTGATAAATTAGGTTTGATGTTGGTGATCGGTTAAAAGTTGAGCAAGGTGATGGTGATGAGGTGGTGTTCTTTAGTTGTTCATAGCTTCGATTAGTAATTTGCAGGAAGTCAAAAGTGATGATGGTTTTGACTGCGAAATAGGAGGTGAAAGAATATGGTTGTTTGTTGATTTGTTTTGAATAATAGAAAAAAAAATATAAAGAAGGCACCCATAGAAAAGGGGTTGTAGAAGATGTTGGTTTCGTGGTTTCAATTAAGAGAGAGAGATGGTGGTGATTCTCTTAGGGTGGTGGTTTATGTTTGATTATGAATCCTAACTATCTCTCTGCAAATGCTTGAGTGTATGTAATATATGTATATGTATCTTAATATCTCTCCTTTATATTTACAATTCCAGTAGCGGATATATATATTGTGCATTTGAATGATTTTAATAGAACTCAAATGTACGATTGATTTGGTTTGTAGTGCAGCTATGGTCGACAAGATATTCGAGCAGGAAGAAGAAAATAAGATAATAGAAATAGATAGGGACTTGAAACAGATTCGTACGCTTTAACTGTTATTGACAGCTAACAAATTTTGTATCTGTCTGTTTGATTTTTCTCCTCCTCCATTCGAATTGCAGTAAGGAATAGCATCATATATAGCTAGCTGGTAATCGAATAATTAAAGTTATTAAAAGTGATTTGATCATTTTGTTTGCATTGAGAATTTGATTTGGACACTCAACTGATTTTGTTGTATTTGTGAATTCGTCTGGTATCAATTGTAGATAGGAAGAATCATGAGTAGGAGAAGAACAAGAATAGAGAAAAGAAGAAGAAGAAAAAGAAAAAGAATAAAAGCATATTGTGATTTGCAACTGAATTTGTTTTGTTCTTAAGATTGAATCTTTGATTTGTACGAATTTGAGACAGGAAGAACAAATTAAACACAGTATGATTGTATCGTGAATCTGATTTTGATTATGTGTTTGTATAATTCCATATTTAATTAACCTAAATTAATAATTATATTATTAATACAATAATACTACTGATTCATATAATGTATCTGTATTTATCAGTATACGTATATATATATATATATATATATATATATATATATATATATATATATATATATATATATATATATATATATATATATATATATATATATATATATATATATATATATATATATGTTTTTATATATCTGTATTTATATTTCATTACTATATATATTTGGTATTAATAAACAATTAGGTATATTAATAATAATACTAATAATAGTAATAATTATATAATTAATAATAATATTAACAATAATGATAATAATAATAATTAAAAATAACAATATTAAAAATGTTATTATTTATGATATTAATAATAATTTGTATTATCTTTTTATAATAATATTTACAATATTAATAAGATTTTAATGATAATGGTAATTATAAAATTACAATATTAATAATCTTAATAATAATTCAAATCATAATTTTACTACTAATTATAATAACAATGATATTAATAATGATAACAATAATATTAGTAATAATAATAATATGACAAATTAAATGTATCGAATTTTATATCTATATATTATGTTAAAATGATAATATTTAATATAATGACATTAACATTAACATTAATATTTATTTATAACAATAATTTCATACAAACGATTAATAACATTTATTATATAAATATATTTATATATATATATATATATATATATATATATATATATATATATATATATATATATATATATATATATATATATATATATATATATATATATATATACATATCTATTTACAAATAGTTGTTCGTGAATCGTCGGGAACAGTCGAAGGTTCAATGAATGTATAAAAACGGTTCAAAAATTTTGAGACTCAGGATAACAGACTTAGCTTATTGTGTCAAAATATTATATCGTATCGAAAGTTTGGTTTAAAATTAGTCGAAAATTTTTGGGTCGTCACAAGTAATTACATGGACAACCAATTCATACAGGAATCATATTAGATAAGTTTCATAACTTATATTAACATAAATCAAGATAACAGTCATAGACCAATTATTATCCCTAAGTAGGTTAAGACAAGTGTTGCATATCATTTAATAGGCAGGACTTAGAGCATATGTGAGATATGTGATGTGCATAACTAACATCTTAATTCTTCATGTTCAATTCAATTACATGATACATACCAATCTTGTGATGAGGATCAATATGCAAATAGACTGACAAATTATATAAGCTATTAAACACCAAGTAGATCAACTCAATTTACTAGTTGAAAGTCAATTACTACTAAGTTTTCATGCAATCATTAATTAAACAAATCCAAACTAAGGTTCTTCGATTAAGCCTACCAATATCAACTTCTATTATATAAGCGTAACTTAAATCAAATAAGTTTATCACTATTAAGTTCTTTAACTTATTTGCATGCAATTCAATTTAACAAGTTTGATGGACTAGATCTAAACAAGTAGCATGAATCAAATAATAGATTATCGAATCAAGGACTAATCAACCCTAAAATCATGTTATTTAATCATTAAGCATGGTAAACAAGTATAATCAAACAGAACAGATTCAAAACAATTCAAATATCATTACAGAAACTCAACCATACAGATCTGGAAAAGAACCAGAAACTGCACAGAATAAAGCACGAAGCCGACGGCTTCCTTCACTCCAAGATGGCGGCTTCATCTGACTCCCAGATGAAGTTTAGTTTTCATCCACGTAATCACTATGAACGTTTAGTTCATAATATAAGACGAACAGAAACGAATACAGTAAATAAAATAGGTAAAACAATAAAATAAGGATAGAATCATACCTTGAAAAGAAGGTAGATGTAAAAGAACTTTAATTAAAACTTGAATCTTGATTACAATAAATAAATCTAACCTAAGGGTTTAGAGAAAACCCCTAAAAATGACCTACAAAATTATTGAATTTTGGAAAACTAACTACATATGAAAACTGAGACCAGAGGCCGAAATTTATAGGATTTTGGGGCGGTGGCCAAGTCGGTGGCTTCAGTGGGAAGCCGATGGCTTGCCTTGAGTCGATGACTCCTTGCGCAAGTTATACTTTATCCGCAATCTAAAATCTTATAGCCGTCATATCCAAGCCGGCGGCTTCAGACCAGGCCGGCGGCTTCCTTGATTTGCCACATCTTTATAATTTTGCCTTGATTTTGTTTCCATTTTTACTTGAACTTAGTCGATAAGTTAAGAAACCGTGTCAACCAGGCCAGCGGCTTCATTGGGAAGCCGGCGGCTTCATTGGGAAGCCGGCGGCTTCATTGGGAAGCCGGCGGCTTCCTTGCCTTTTTCTTGATTAACAAGTTCTTTCAATTTTGCATCGATTCTGGAACATTCTGGTACTTTCAGCTCCAAGCCGGCGGCTTTGTTTTCTCCATGTCGGCGGTTTCATCTAGCCGATTTGCAATTTTCTATATTTTTGATCCTGTTTAATACATAACTTTGACATAATCATTAGAAATACCTTTTTCCCATTTTTACCCATTTTAGTGTGTTTTGGTATCAAAATGACTAAAAATTACTAAGATAACTCCTCAAAATGTTACCAAAAAACTGTATAATTTAGGAGTTATCAACTAGCTTCTACTTACATAGGTAACCTGCTATGAATTTCAAACAGGTGTGTACAAGGTCCAATCTACATATCAAAGAAGCGGTGAAGGGTGACAGAGTATACTCTGGAATATTGTGTCAAAAATGCACGTGTGGAAGATGGAAACATCAAAGGATGCCTTGCTCTCATGGCATAGCAGTATGTCACAAACGAAATAAAGATCCAAAGACCTTGATTAGTATATACTACACTACTACCATGTGGAGAGTAAAATATCATTATAACTTACATCCACTTAGAGACTCCACATACTGGGCCAATGCAGACTGGAAAAATAAGGCCAATCCATCACGACTGATCACACATAGGGGTAGGAGACGATAATGACAGTTCCGTAATGAGATGGATTAAAATCACAACAGAGATACAGGTCCACCAAGGTGTAGTTTTTGCAGACAACCAGGTCATAACAGGAATTCGTATTCTACTAGGTTTGGTTAAGAAATTAAGTAGTAATTTGTTGTACTCCGTTTGTTGTAACCGTATTTATGTTTTCAATAAAAGTGTTGTTCATAATAATGACAATGATAATAATGTAAATGATAATAATAATGACATTGATAATAATAATAAATCAACCACTACTAATCTATTACAACTAAGTTTATGCATTATAGTATTCACCATAACTATCATATATCCTACCGAATTCAAGTGTGTCTTCAAAAACTCCAAATAAAACATACAACTCAATTTTTTAAGAAAGTATACATGCTTTTCCAACTAATGTATACCATTCTTCTTTAAAGCACGATTGTTCAGGTTGAGCAATTCCTTGTTTGAAATAGTATATGTCCATTGAATCTGGATTTTCTGGTAACTTTTCTCGAATGAATTCATTCACTTCTGCATATCAAACTGTAACAACCCGACTTTTTCCGTTTACTATCGTTACTTGTCCGTTAAGTATTTAACGGTGATTATTTAAACTTTGTATATTTAATTAAATTAAATACATACCTAATAGAAGAATGTTTGAATTAATATGTTATATTAATTTACAATTTATTTCGGTTAGCGAAAGAATTAGAAAACGTTACGATAAGGTTAATCGCCTAGAAGACTTTTCAGTTTACGGAACTCAGGAAAATGACACAATAATTATTTTCGTAAATTATTGACTTTAAGGAAATTATTATTTTTAATTTATTATTAGTTTAATGAATTAAACTCGGTGATTGCGTTTCAACGACTAGTTAACGTTCCGGAGACCCGGTACGGTTAACGGCACTCGAAACGAACCACGCGCGTACCAAGAGTTAACGAAAACCGAGCCCGAGACCCCATGAGAAGGCCATTCGGCCGACCCCCCCTAGTGGACCCCTTTTGGACTCTTAATTTCTTATTTGGGCTATGTGATTAGTGGTGGATTAGATTAAGGCCCTCCCCATTTGTTTTCTTGGCCGAGATTTTTCTCCCCTCTCCCCCTTGTTGGCCGTCGACATCACCCCCACCATAACCACCATCATCACTCAAAATTAGGACAACTTTTGAAGATCAAAGTTGCTCGTTACATCGTTCTACATCTAGTATTGTTGATTGATTGTGTTAGAAAGGTATAATTATAAACCCTAATCTCTATAAATCAGTTTTTTGATCAATTACATAGTGTATTAGAGTCTAGTGCTCAATTAATGGTGTCTAGTGTTGTTAATTGTTGATTGATTGCGTAATTAACGTTGTTTGATTGAAAAACGATTTTATTTATTGATGATCTGATTAATTTGACATGAAATATGACTTTTTAATATGTTTAATCATAAAGATATCGAAAAGTTATTAATTTTAGACTCCGATTTTGCGTGATTTCGTTATAGTATGATCAAGATGTGCTTAATCGAAGTTTTCGATTAGGTTTTGCATGAAATCCGAATTTTCTGAGTTGCATGATTTGTGTTTTAGCTTATGAAAGTTATGCTACTGTATTACTTGTAAAAATTTATGCAATTTAGACTAAAGATTTGCATTAAAAGGTTATATGAAGCTTCCGATATGATCAAACGAAGTTTTGGTTCGTAAATAATGCTGAATCTGTTTTTAAGTTTACATAAAAATTTCTAGAATGAACTAGGTATTGATTTAGACTTTTAACTTCTGGAATATGTTATTTTATATGTTAATTGACATGTTTCATTTGTATGAGAACTTGCGAGAACGTGATTTGCCATGAGATATATGTTCGTCTAAATGATATGTCTGATTGAAGTTCAGAAACTGATGAGTCTGTAATGTTTTGAAAATATGTACGAATTGGCTAAAGTAATGTTTCTGGTTATTTTATCACTTAAATTTTAAGATGTCTTGAGATGACACCAATTGGCCGTTCTTCAATATCTATTTTCTATATTTTATGAAAAATGTTTTAAAACTGACGCGTGAGCAGAATTTTCTGTAAAGAACCTGAACTTGAGCCTTTCGGATATTGGACTTTTAATTATCGTATGAGGCTTTTGCCTGACTTTTTGGAATCGATTTTAAGTATAGTTATGATCTGGATTTGATCATAATTTTATGAATTATGTGTTATGTGCTATGAGTGTATCTCTTTACTACGTATGATTTTCGAAGGTTTACTTTAAGATGCGGGAAATGCGATTTACTAAATTACGAGCGATAACATGTTATATGACTTAAGTATGATTCGTTGACTATGTTTGTATGACTTACTGAGATGTTTGACTTTAGTTGACCTATTTGATCGAGTTGACTTTTGGTTTGACTTTAGTTGACTTTTGTTGGCTTGCTTGGATTAGTTGACTTTTACTTGGTTGTTGAGTCAGTCTGAGCACTAAAACTTTACGTACACTATGGGTTGACTAATTTTGACCTATTAGTGTATACTTAAGATGATTTACTTTATTAGGTTGCGTTATTCAGGTCAAAAGTTTCGACAACAGTACGATTTGCTAAGATCTTTACGAGTGCTTTTGCTAAGGTGAGTCTACAGTCCCTATTACATTTTTACAGGGATGAGATGCATGCTTTTTACAAATGTTTTACGTGTTTGGCACAAGTAACTTACAAAGAATATACATATGAGTTCAGATCAAAAATCCCTTAGCTTGATTATATTAATTACTTTGTAAGCTCGACTTATAGGGACGGTACCGTTAGGTTTGACAAACCTCACCGCAATGTTAAATAGGTGCTTATTGAAATGTCCCGTTCTTATTGATTAAAAACGTTCCATATTAATTGATTTCGTTGCGAGGTTTTGACCTCTATATGAGACGTTTTTCAAAGACTGCATTCATTTTTAAACAAACCATAACCTTTATTTCATCAATAAAGGTTTAAAAAGCTTTACGTAGATTATCAAACAATGATAATCTAAAATATCCTGTTTACACACGACCATTACATAATGGTTTACAATACAAATATGTTACAACAAAATAAGTTTCTTGAATGCAGTTTTTACACAATATCATACAAGCATGGACTCCAAATCTTGTCCTTATTTAAGTATGCGACAGCGGAAACTCTTAATAATCACCTGAGAATAAACATGCTTAAAATGTCAACAAAAATGTTGGTGAGTTATAGGTTTAACCTATATATATCAAATCGTAACAATAGACCACAAGATTTCATATTTCAATACACATCCCATACATAGAGATAAAAATCATTCATATGGTGAACACCTGGTAACCGACAATAACAAGATGCATATATAAGAATATCCCCATCATTCCGGGACACCCTTCGGATATGATATAAATTTCGAAGTACTAAAGCATCCGGTACTTTGGATGGGGTTTGTTAGGCCCAATAGATCTATCTTTAGGATTCGCGTCAATTAGGGTGTCTGTTCCCTAATTCTTAGATTACCAGACTTAATAAAAAGGGGCATATTCGATTTCGATAATTCAACCATAGAATGTAGTTTCACGTACTTGTGTCTATTTTGTAAATCATTTATAAAACCTGCATGTATTCTCATCCCAAAAATATTAGATTTTAAAAGTGGGACTATAACTCACTTTCACAGATTTTTACTTCGTCGGGAAGTAAGACTTGGCCACTGGTTGATTCACGAACCTATAACAATATATACATATATATCAAAGTATGTTCAAAATATATTTACAACACTTTTAATATATTTTGATGTTTTAAGTTTATTAAGTCAGCTGTCCTCGTTAGTAACCTACAACTAGTTGTCCACAGTTAGATGTACAGAAATAAATCGATAAATATTATCTTGAATCAATCCACGACCCAGTGTATACGTATCTCAGTATTGATCACAACTCAAACTATATATATTTTGGAATCAACCTCAACCCTGTATAGCTAACTCCAACATTCACATATAGAGTGTCTATGGTTGTTCCGAAATATATATAGATGTGTCGACATGATAGGTCGAAACATTGTATACGTGTCTATGGTATCTCAAGATTACATAATATATAAAACAAGTTGATTAAGTTATGGTTGGAATAGATTTGTTACCAATTTTCACGTAGCTAAAATGAGAAAAATTATCCAATCTTGTTTTACCCATAACTTCTTCATTTTAAATCCGTTTTGAGTGAATCAAATTGCTATGGTTTCATATTGAACTCTATTTTATGAATCTAAACAAAAAAAGTATAGGTTTCTAGTCGGAAAAATAAGTTACAAGTCGTTTTTGTAAAGGTAGTCATTTCAGTCGAAAGAACGACGTCTAGATGACCATTTTAGAAAACATACTTCCACTTTGAGTTTAACCATAATTTTTGGATATAGTTTCATGTTCATAATAAAAATCATTTTCTCAGAATAACAACTTTTAAATCAAAGTTTATCATAGTTTTTAATTAACTAACCCAAAACAGCCCGCGGTGTTACTACGACGGCGTAAATCCGGTTTTACGGTGTTTTTCGTGTTTCCAGGTTTTAAATCATTAAGTTAGCATATCATATAGATATAGAACATGTGTTTAGTTGATTTTAAAAGTCAAGTTAGAAGGATTAACTTTTGTTTGCGAACAAGTTTAGAATTAACTAAACTATGTTCTAGTGATTACAAGTTTAAACCTTCGAATAAGATAGCTTTATATGTATGAATCGAATGATGTTATGAACATCATTACTACCTTAAGTTCCTTGGATGAACCTACTGGAAAAGAGAAAAATGGATCTAGCTTCAATGGATCCTTGGATGGCTCAAAGTTCTTGAAGCAAAATCATGACACGAAAACAAGTTCAAGTAAGATCATCACTTGAAATAAGATTGTTATAGTTATAGAAATTGAACCAAAGTTTGAATATGATTATTACCTTGTATTAGAATGATAACCTACTGTAAGAAACAAAGATTTCTTGAGGTTGGATGATCACCTTACAAGATTGGAAGTGAGCTAGCAAACTTGAAAGTATTCTTGATTTTATGAAACTAGAACTTTTGGAATTTATGAAGAACACTTAGAACTTGAAGATAGAACTTGAGAGAGTTCAATTAGATGAAGAAAATTGAAGAATGAAAGTGTTTGTAGGTGTTTTTGGTCGTTGGTGTATGGATTAGATATAAAGGATATGTAATTTTGTTTTCATGTAAATAAGTCATGAATGATTACTCATATTTTTGTAATCTTATGAGATATTTCATGCTAGTTGCCAAATGATGGTTCCCACATGTGTTAGGTGACTCACATGGGCTGCTAAGAGCTGATCATTGGAGTGTATATACCAATAGTACATACATCTAAAAGCTGTGTATTGTACGAGTACGAATACGGGTGCATACGAGTAGAATTGTTGATGAAACTGAACGAGAATGTAATTGTAAGCATTTTTGTTAAGTAGAAGTATTTTGATAAGTGTATTGAAGTCTTTCAAAAGTGTATAAATACATATTAAAACACTACATGTATATACATTTTAACTGAGTCGTTAAGTCATCGTTAGTCGTTACATGTAAGTGTTGTTTTGAAACCTTTAGGTTAACGATCTTGTTAAATGTTGTTAACCCAATGTTTATAATATCAAAAGAGATTTTAAATTATTATATTATCATGATATTATGATGTACGAATATCTCTTAATATGATATATATACATTAAATGTCGTTACAACGATAAACGTTACATATATGTCTCGTTTCAAAATCATTAAGTTAGTAGTCTTGTTTTTACATATGTAGTTCATTGTTAATATAATTAATGATATGTTTACTTATCATAATATCATGTTAACTATATATATAACCATATATATGTCATCATATAGTTTTTTTACAAGTTTTAACGTTCGTGAATCACCGGTCAACTTGGGTGGTCAATTGTCTATATGAAATCTATTTCAATTAATCAAGTCTTAACAAGTTTGATTGCTTAACATGTTGGAAACATTTAATCATGTAAACATCAATCTCAATTAATGTATATAAACATGGAAAAGTTCGGGTCACTACAGTACCTACCCGTTAAATAAATTTCGTCCCGAAATTTTAAGCTGTTGAAGGTGTTGACGAATCTTCTGGAAATAGATGCGGGTATTTCTTCTTCATCTGATCTTCACGCTCCCAGGTGAACTCGGGTCCTCTACGAGCATTCCATCGAACCTTAACAATTGGTATCTTGTTTTGCTTAAGTCTTTTAACCTCACGATCCATTATTTCGACGGGTTCTTCGATGAATTGAAGTTTTTCGCTGATTTGGATTTCATCTAACGGAATAGTGAGATCTTCTTTAGCAAAACATTTCTTTAAATTCGAGACGTGGAAAGTGTTATGTACAGCCGCGAGTTGTTGAGGTAACTCTAGTCGGTAAGCTACTGGTCCGACACGATCAATAATCTTGAATGGTCCAATATACCTTGGATTTAATTTCCCTCGTTTACCAAATCGAACCACGCCTTTCCAAGGTGCAACTTTAAGCATGACCATCTCTCCAATTTCAAATTCTATATCTTTTCTTTTAATGTCAGCGTAGCTCTTTTGTCGACTTTGGGCGGTTTTCAACCGTTGTTGAATTTGGATGATCTTCTCGGTAGTTTCTTGTATAATCTCCGGACCCGTAATCTGTCTATCCCCCACTTCACTCCAACAAATCGGAGACCTGCACTTTCTACCATAAAGTGCTTCAAACGGCGCCATCTCAATACTTGAATGGTAGCTGTTGTTGTAGGAAAATTCTGCTAACGGTAGATGTCGATCCCAACTGTTTCCGAAATCAATAACACATGCTCGTAGCATGTCTTCAAGAGTTTGTATCGTCCTTTCGCTCTGCCCATCAGTTTGTGGATGATAGGCAGTACTCATGTCTAGACGAGTTCCTAATGCTTGCTGTAATGTCTGCCAGAATCTTGAAATAAATCTGCCATCCCTATCAGAGATAATAGAGATTGGTATTCCATGTCTGGAGACGACTTCCTTCAAATACAGTCGTGCTAACTTCTCCATCTTGTCATCTTCTCTTATTGGCAGGAAGTGTGCTGATTTGGTGAGACGATCAACTATTACCCAAATAGTATCAAAACCACTTGCAGTCCTTGGCAATTTAGTGATGAAATCCATGGTAATGTTTTCCCATTTCCATTCCGGGATTTCGGGTTGTTGAAGTAGACCTGATGGTTTCTGATGCTCAGCTTTGACCTTAGAACATGTCAAACATTCTCCTACGTATTTAGCAACATCGGCTTTCATACCCGGCCACCAAAAATGTTTCTTGAGATCCTTGTACATCTTCCCCGTTCCAGGATGTATTGAGTATCTGGTTTTATGAGCTTCTCTAAGTACCATTTCTCTCATATCTCCAAATTTTGGTACCCAAATCCTTTCAGCCCTATACCGGGTTCCGTCTTCCCGAATATTAAGATGCTTCTCCGATCCTTTGGGTATTTCATCCTTTAAATTTCCCTCTTTTAAAACTCCTTGTTACGCCTCCTTTATTTGAGTAGTAATGTTATTATGAATCATTATATTCATAGATTTTACTCGAATGGGTTCTCTGTCCTTCCTGCTCAAGGCATCGGCTACCACATTTGCCTTCCCCGGGTGGTAACGAATCTCAAAATCGTAATCATTCAATAATTCAATCCACCTACGCTGCCTCATATTCAGTTGTTTCTGATTAAATATGTGTTGAAGACTTTTGTGGTCGGTATATATAATACTTTTGACCCCATATAAGTAGTGCCTCCAAGTCTTTAATGCAAAAACAACCGCGCCTAATTCCAAATCATGCGTCGTATAATTTTGTTCGTGAATCTTCAATTGTCTAGACGCATAAGCAATCACCTTCGTTCGTTGCATTAATACACAACCGAGACCTTGCTTTGATGCATCACAATAAATCACAAAATCATCATTCCCTTCAGGCAATGACAATATAGGTGCCGTAGTTAGCTTTTTCTTCAATAACTGAAACGCTTTCTCTTGTTCATCATTCCATTCAAATTTCTTCCCTTTATGCGTTAATGCAGTCAAGGGTTTTGCTATTCTGGAAAAGTCTTGGATGAACCTTCTGTAGTAACCAGCTAGTCCTAAAAACTGGCGTATGTGTTTCGGAGTTTTCGGGGTTTCCCACTTTTCAACAGTTTCTATCTTTGCCGGATCCACCTTAATACCTTCTTTGTTCACTATGTGACCGAGGAATTGAACTTCTTCCAACCAAAATGCACACTTTGAAAACTTAGCGTACAATTCTTCCTTCCTCAATACTTCTAACACCTTTCTCAAATGTTCACCGTGTTCTTGGTCATTCTTTGAGTAAATAAGTATGTCATCAATGAAAACAATGACAAACTTGTCAAGGTATGGTCCACACACTCGGTTCATAAGGTCCATGAACACAGCTGGTGCATTAGTTAAACCAAACGGCATGACCATAAACTCGTAATGACCGTAACGTGTTCTGAAAGCAGTCTTTGGAATATCATCTTCTTTCACCCGCATTTGATGATACCCGGAACGTAAGTCAATCTTTGAGTAAACAGACGAGCCTTGTAGTTGATCAAATAAGTCGTCGATTCTCGGTAGTGGGTAGCGGTTCTTGATGGTAAGTTTGTTCAACTCTCGGTAGTCGATACACAACCTGAATGTACCATCTTTCTTCTTGACAAACAAAACAGGAGCTCCCCACGGTGATGTGCTTGGTCGAATGAAACCACGCTCTAAAAGTTCTTGTAATTGGCTTTGCAGTTCTTTCATCTCGCTGGGTGCGAGTCTGTAAGGAGCACGAGCTATTGGTGCAGCTCCTGGTACAAGATCTATTTGAAATTCAACGGATCGATGTGGGGGTAATCCCGGTAATTCTTTCGGAAATACATCGGGAAATTCTTTTGCAATGGGAACATCATTGATGCTCTTTTCTTCAGTTTGTACTTTCTCGACGTGTGCTAGAACAGCATAGCAACCTTTTCTTATTAGTTTTTGTGCCTTCAAATTACTAATAAGATGTAGCTTCGTGTTGCCCTTTTCTCCGTACACCATTAAGGGTTTTCCTTTTTCTCGTATAATGCGAATTGCATTTTTGTAACAAACGATCTCCGCTTTCACTTCTTTCAACCAGTCCATACCGATTATCACATCAAAACTCCCTAACTCTACTGGTATCAAATCAATCTTAAATGTTTCGCTAACCAGTTTAATTTCTCGATTCCGACATATATTATCTGCTGAAATTAATTTACCATTTGCTAATTCGAGTAAAAATTTACTATCCAAAGGCGTCAATGGACAACTTAATTTAGCACAAAAATCTCTACTCATATAGCTTCTATCCGCACCCGAATCAAATAAAACGTAAGCAGATTTATTGTCAATAAGAAACGTACCCGTAACAAGCTCCGGGTCTTCCTGTGCCTCTACCGCATTAATATTGAAAACTCTTCCACGGCCTTGTCCATTCGTGTTCTCCTGGTTCGGGCAATTTCTAATAATGTGGCCTGGTTTTCCACATTTATAACAAACTACATTGGCATAACTTGCTCCGACACTACTTGCTCCGCCATTACTCGTTCCGACACCATTTGTTCCTTTCGTTCTATTAACCCCTGGTCCGTAGACCTCACACTTCGCCGCGCTATGACCATTTCTTTTACACTTGTTGCAAAATTTGGTGCAGAACCCCGAGTGATTCTTTTCACACCTTTGGCATAGTTGCTTCTGATTGTTGTTGTTGTTGCGGTTATTATTGTTGTTGGGATGATTGTTGTAGTTGCTGTTGTTGTTGTTGTTGTTGTTGGGCCGTTTGTTGTAGTTGCGATTGATGTTGCGATTGTTGGGATAATTGTTGCGATTATTGTTGTAATTGCTGTTGTTGTTGTATTGGTGATTCTTATCACCGTTTTCCTCCCACTTTCTTTTGACTTGCTTCACATTGGCCTCTTCAGTAGTCTGTTCTTTAATTCTTTCTTCAATCTGGTTCACTAGTTTGTGAGCCATTCTACATGCCTGTTGTATGGAGGCGGGCTCGTGTGAACTTATATCTTCTTGGATTCTTTCCGGTAATCCTTTCACAAACGCGTCGATCTTCTCTTCCTCATCTTCGAATGCTCCCGGACACAATAGGCACAATTCTGTGAATCGTCTTTCGTACGTGGTAATATCAAATCCTTGGGTTCGTAACCCTCTAAGTTCTGTCTTGAGCTTATTGACCTCGGTTCTGGGACGGTACTTCTCGTTCATCAAGTGCTTGAATGCTGACCATGGTAGTGCGTACGCATCATCTTGTCCCACTTGCTCTAGATAGGTATTCCACCATGTTAACGCAGAACCTGTGAAGGTATGCGTAGCGTACTTCACTTTGTCCTCTTCAGTACACTTACTTATGGCAAACACCGATTCAACCTTCTCGGTCCACCGTTTCAATCCGATCGGTCCTTCGGTTCCATCAAATTCCAAAGGTTTGCAGGCAGTGAATTCTTTGTAGGTGCATCCTACACGATTTCCTGTACTGCTAGATCCAAGGTTATTGTTGGTATGTAGCGCAGCCTGTACTGCGGCTATGTTTGAAGCTAGAAAAGTACGGAATTCCTCTTCATTCATATTCACGGTGTGTCGAGTAGTCGGTGCCATTTCCTTCAAAATAGTTAAATGGAACAAGTTAATCATACAGAATATTAAGAGTAGTTAATAGTATTTCGTAGCATAATATGAACTCATTTATAAAAGCTTTTTCTTCATATTAGCGTTTTATAAGTTTAAATTCGGGTAGTACCTACCCGTTAAGTTCATACTTAGTAGCTAATATACAATTCAACTACTACAATTCTATATGAAAAACTGATTGTAATAATATTTCGCGTTCAAACTTTTATACAATATTTTACAAACTTACAATACCGCTTATTTTACATAAAGCATGAAATATAGCACACAATAACTTTGATACAAGATAGTTGTGAAGACAATTCTAGCTAGTACACAAGTCGTTCGGCAAAGACAATAAAGACACGTAATTCATACGTCCAGAAACAAGTCATGCATTCTGGTTTTACTAGGACTACTTCCCATCCTTGGTCTTGTGCAACATAACCGTTATGGCCGTTGATAAGACAGCGTGTTGTAACGTCATCAAAGGGACGAGGGTTACGTAATGTCCAACAGTCCCGTAATAATCTAAAAACCTCATTTCTTACCCCAATTACCGACTCCGTCACTTGTGGAAACGTTTTGTTTAATAGTTGTAGCCCGATGTTCTTGTTCTCACTTTGGTGAGAAGCGAACATTACTAATCCGTAAGCATAACATGCTTCTTTATGTTGCATGTTAGCCGCTTTTTCTAAATCACGAAGTCCAATATTCGGATATATTGAGTCAAAATAATTTCTTAACCCGTTGCGTAAAATAGCATTTGGGTTCCCCGCAATATATGCGTCAAAGTAAACACATCGTAACTTATGGGTTTCCCAATGTGATATCCCCCATCTTTCAAACGAAAGTCTCTTATAAACCAAGACATTCTTGGAACGTTCTTCGAATGTCTTACAAACTGATCTCGCCTTAAATAGTTGTGCCGAAGAATTCTGGCCGACTCTAGACAAGATTTCATCAATCATGTCTCCGGGTAGGTCTCTTAAAATATTGGGTTGTCTATCCATTTTGTGTTTTTAAACTGTAAAATAGACAAGAGTTAGATTCATAAAAAAAAATACTTATTAATACAAGCAATTTTTTTACATATATCATAAAGCATAAGAACACTATATTCCATATATTACACCACACGAATACAACTATCTTATTCCGACTCGCTCGTTTCTTCTTCTTCGGTTTTGGTTCGTTTTGCCAAGTTTCTAGGGATATATGATGTTCCCCTAATACGAGCCGTCGTTGTCCACATTGGTTTAGAAAAACCTGGTGGTTTAGAGGTTCCCGGGTCATTGTTACAACTTAAGGACTTCGGGGGTTGACGATACATATAAAGTTCATCGGGGTTGGAATTAGATTTCTCTATTTTTATGCCCTTTCTCTTATTATTTTCTTTTGCCTTTTTAAATTCAGTTGGGGTAATTTCTATAACATCATCGGAATTCTCGTCGGAATCCGATTCATCGGAGAATTGGTAATCCTCCCAATATTTTGCTTCCTTGGCGGAAACACCATTGACCATAATTAACTTTGGTCGGTTGGTTGAGGATTTTCTTTTACTTAACCGTTTTATTATTTCCCCCACCGGTTCTATTTCTTCATCCGGTTCCGATTCTTCTTCCGGTTCCGATTCTTCTTCCGGTTCCGACTCTTCTTCCGGTTCCTCTTCGGGAACTTGTGAATCAGTCCACAAATCATTTCAATTTACATTTGACTCTTCATTATTATTAGGTGAGTCAATGGGACTTGTTCTAGAGGTAGACATCTATCACATAATATCAAACACGTTAAGAGATTAATATATCACATAATATTCATATGTTAAAAATATATAGTTTCCAACAAAAATGTTAAGCAATCATTTTTAAAGAAAACACGGTCGAAGTCCAGACTCACTAATGCATCCTAACAAACTCGATAAGACACACTAATGCAAATTTTCTGGTTCTCTAAGACCAACGCTCGGATACCAACTGAAATGTCCCGTTCTTATTGATTAAAAACGTTCCATATTAATTGATTTCGTTGCGAGGTTTTGACCTCTATATGAGACGTTTTTCAAAGACTGCATTCATTTTTAAACAAACCATAACCTTTATTTCATCAATAAAGGTTTAAAAAGCTTTACGTAGATTATCAAACAATGATAATCTAAAATATCCTGTTTACACACGACCATTACATAATGGTTTACAATACAAATATGTTACAACAAAATAAGTTTCTTGAATGCAGTTTTTACACAATATCATACAAGCATGGACTCCAAATCTTGTCCTTATTTAAGTATGCGACAGCGGAAACTCTTAATAATCACCTGAGAATAAACATGCTTAAAATGTCAACAAAAATGTTGGTGAGTTATAGGTTTAACCTATATATATCAAATCGTAACAATAGACCACAAGATTTCATATTTCAATACACATCCCATACATAGAGATAAAAATCATTCATATGGTGAACACCTGGTAACCGACAATAACAAGATGCATATATAAGAATATCCCCATCATTCCGGGACACCCTTCGGATATGATATAAATTTCGAAGTACTAAAGCATCCGGTACTTTGGATGGGGTTTGTTAGGCCCAATAGATCTATCTTTAGGATTCGCGTCAATTAGGGTGTCTGTTCCCTAATTCTTAGATTACCAGACTTAATAAAAAGGGGCATATTCGATTTCGATAATTCAACCATAGAATGTAGTTTCACGTACTTGTGTCTATTTTGTAAATCATTTATAAAACCTGCATGTATTCTCATCCCAAAAATATTAGATTTTAAAAGTGGGACTATAACTCACTTTCACAGATTTTTACTTCGTCGGGAAGTAAGACTTGGCCACTGGTTGATTCACGAACCTATAACAATATATACATATATATCAAAGTATGTTCAAAATATATTTACAACACTTTTAATATATTTTGATGTTTTAAGTTTATTAAGTCAGCTGTCCTCGTTAGTAACCTACAACTAGTTGTCCACAGTTAGATGTACAGAAATAAATCGATAAATATTATCTTGAATCAATCCACGACCCAGTGTATACGTATCTCAGTATTGATCACAACTCAAACTATATATATTTTGGAATCAACCTCAACCCTGTATAGCTAACTCCAACATTCACATATAGAGTGTCTATGGTTGTTCCGAAATATATATAGATGTGTCGACATGATAGGTCGAAACATTGTATACGTGTCTATGGTATCTCAAGATTACATAATATATAAAACAAGTTGATTAAGTTATGGTTGGAATAGATTTGTTACCAATTTTCACGTAGCTAAAATGAGAAAAATTATCCAATCTTGTTTTACCCATAACTTCTTCATTTTAAATCCGTTTTGAGTGAATCAAATTGCTATGGTTTCATATTGAACTCTATTTTATGAATCTAAACAAAAAAAAGTATAGGTTTCTAGTCGGAAAAATAAGTTACAAGTCGTTTTTGTAAAGGTAGTCATTTCAGTCGAAAGAACGACGTCTAGATGACCATTTTAGAAAACATACTTCCACTTTGAGTTTAACCATAATTTTTGGATATAGTTTCATGTTCATAATAAAAATCATTTTCTCAGAATAACAACTTTTAAATCAAAGTTTATCATAGTTTTTAATTAACTAACCCAAAACAGCCCGCGGTGTTACTACGACGGCGTAAATCCGGTTTTACGGTGTTTTTCGTGTTTCCAGGTTTTAAATCATTAAGTTAGCATATCATATAGATATAGAACATGTGTTTAGTTGATTTTAAAAGTCAAGTTAGAAGGATTAACTTTTGTTTGCGAACAAGTTTAGAATTAACTAAACTATGTTCTAGTGATTACAAGTTTAAACCTTCGAATAAGATAGCTTTATATGTATGAATCGAATGATGTTATGAACATCATTACTACCTTAAGTTCCTTGGATGAACCTACTGGAAAAGAGAAAAATGGATCTAGCTTCAATGGATCCTTGGATGGCTCAAAGTTCTTGAAGCAAAATCATGACACGAAAACAAGTTCAAGTAAGATCATCACTTGAAATAAGATTGTTATAGTTATAGAAATTGAACCAAAGTTTGAATATGATTATTACCTTGTATTAGAATGATAACCTACTGTAAGAAACAAAGATTTCTTGAGGTTGGATGATCACCTTACAAGATTGGAAGTGAGCTAGCAAACTTGAAAGTATTCTTGATTTTATGAAACTAGAACTTTTGGAATTTATGAAGAACACTTAGAACTTGAAGATAGAACTTGAGAGAGTTCAATTAGATGAAGAAAATTGAAGAATGAAAGTGTTTGTAGGTGTTTTTGGTCGTTGGTGTATGGATTAGATATAAAGGATATGTAATTTTGTTTTCATGTAAATAAGTCATGAATGATTACTCATATTTTTGTAATCTTATGAGATATTTCATGCTAGTTGCCAAATGATGGTTCCCACATGTGTTAGGTGACTCACATGGGCTGCTAAGAGCTGATCATTGGAGTGTATATACCAATAGTACATACATCTAAAAGCTGTGTATTGTACGAGTACGAATACGGGTGCATACGAGTAGAATTGTTGATGAAACTGAACGAGAATGTAATTGTAAGCATTTTTGTTAAGTAGAAGTATTTTGATAAGTGTATTGAAGTCTTTCAAAAGTGTATAAATACATATTAAAACACTACATGTATATACATTTTAACTGAGTCGTTAAGTCATCGTTAGTCGTTACATGTAAGTGTTGTTTTGAAACCTTTAGGTTAACGATCTTGTTAAATGTTGTTAACCCAATGTTTATAATATCAAAAGAGATTTTAAATTATTATATTATCATGATATTATGATGTACGAATATCTCTTAATATGATATATATACATTAAATGTCGTTACAACGATAAACGTTACATATATGTCTCGTTTCAAAATCATTAAGTTAGTAGTCTTGTTTTTACATATGTAGTTCATTGTTAATATAATTAATGATATGTTTACTTATCATAATATCATGTTAACTATATATATAACCATATATATGTCATCATATAGTTTTTTTACAAGTTTTAACGTTCGTGAATCACCGGTCAACTTGGGTGGTCAATTGTCTATATGAAATCTATTTCAATTAATCAAGTCTTAACAAGTTTGATTGCTTAACATGTTGGAAACATTTAATCATGTAAACATCAATCTCAATTAATGTATATAAACATGGAAAAGTTCGGGTCACTACACTTATGTAGTTGTAACACGTACACTTGATCGGTGTATCGCCAGTATACGGTAAACTAAAGACGTGTGCTCGGCTCACGCAAAGGTTAAAGCTTTATAATCAAGTGCTCATGATAATGTATACTTTTCCAGTGATGTTTTCTAAGAAAATCTTGTGGCCTTACTTATGAAATGATTTACTAAACCTGTAGTTTCACTCAACATTTTCGTTGACGTTTTGCATGTTTCATCTTAGGTACATAGAGCTAGTGCTTCAACTTTATTTGAAGTTATGTGCTGTTTGCTGCTAGAACTGGACGGCGTCCAGCATGATTTCTATTTTTATTTCAAGAACAAATATTCACATTTAAACAGTTTTCTCTGATGTTTTGGGTTCATATACTATGGTCATTGATGTCAAATGTTTCTAGTTACATTTTCTTTAATAAATGACTTTGTTTTCATGGTTAATGCGAATACATTTTGGAAACGTATCATATAGAGGGCGTGACCGCTAAACTGTAGGACCAGGAGTTAATATTCCGTTAGTGGTTCTGACGGGGTATTACATTTGGTATCAGATCAGATTGGTTACCTAGGACTAGGCTGCATTAGAGAGTCGAACGTTAGGACAACTAGTGCGTCTAGACTGTAACCGTAGACTCGTTAGGTTGCATGAACCCTAATAGATGAAATTGCTATGATTACTTGGTATCTAATATGATATGATTACTAAGTTACTAACTTTGTGCTTTCTTTGTGTGCTAGATGACTACTTCCAATCCTATCATTCTTACCGACTCCGACACGGAATCCGAGGAAACCGTGCAAGCGCAAGGAAATACGATACTAGAATTTGTGGATGATACTGAATCGGAACCCGAGACGGAACCCGAGAATGAGAATGAGCCTAAAGGAAAAGAACCGGCAGAGGATTTCGAGGAAGAAACAGAGCCCGAATCCGAATCTGAACCTGATATACCCGATTCACCCCAGCCACCTTTTGTTAAACCCGACCATGTTAACCCCTACGGACCGAGAGGCCATCGTAGGATACCAAAAGGACCTGCTCGAGGCAACAACCCTTTTTGTAAGAGTATTCGTTACGATAACCAGTCACTTAAGATGTGTCGACGTTACTATTCCTATGATACTTCTACATCTACTTCTAAACCTAGTACCTCTACTGCTACTGCTAATGACAACAACCCTAGTGACCTCACGTTGCGAGTCAAAAATTTGGAGAGAATGGTCGAGTATTTATTGAAGGAACTCCCGAAACGCAAATAGAGACCGCTCGACTAGATTTGTTCCACGCTATTGAACACTATTTGATTATTATTGTTTATTTTATGATGCTCGCACACACATTATTAGTTATGGTTTTACTTATGTGGTTTTACTTATGACATGAGGATTATATTACTTTTATTGGTTATGCATGAATTTCGGAACAAAAAGTTTATTTCTTTAAGTGTTGGTTTACTAATGGAAATTTATGTTTAGTATTGCTAATACTATTGCTAATTAGTGATAAGGTTACTAGTGTACATTGTTCATACTACTGCTACTACTAAACACTATGTATCACTACTACATACCACTAAGTGTTACTAAAATCGCTATGATTTAATATTAGTTACTATGCATCATTCCGTTGCTAGTATATTTTATATATCGATTTCATTGAAACTAACCGAATGTATTATCTTGACCAGAAAGATAATGCCGCCCAAGCAAATTTCCTAAGCAGATGTTCGTCGGTGGATTACTGAAGGACTGACCGAGGCCGTGGCAGAACTCCGTAATGGAACCAACGGCAACAATGTGAACACTACGAATCAGCGAAACCAGGATACGACCAATACTCAGAACAATGGACAAGCAGGGTGTACATACAAGACCTTCTCGAGTTGTGAACCAAGCTCCTTTAATGGTACCGAAGGTCCAGTTGGTTTGACTCATTGGTTTGAGAAGCTCGAGTCAGTCTTCCGTATCGGTGGTTGTAGAGATGCGGATAGAACGAAGTTCGCAACTTCTAAGTTATCAGATGGCGCCTTGACATGGTGGAATACCTATGCAAACTCAGTAGGTATGGATCAGGCTTTTGAGACTCCATGGGAGGATTTGAAACGACGAATGATCGTAGAGTATTGTCCCTACACTGAAACTGTTAAGATGGAGCGAGAACTCCAGAACCTGAAGTTAGTGGGTAATGATTTGACTAGTTACAATAAGAGATTCTTTGAGCATGCTCTCATGTGTCCACATATGGTTACTCCGGAACGTCGCAAGATCACTCATTATGCGAACGGTTTGACCGAGAAAATTCAAAGTGGTGTGACTACTTCGAAGCCGAGAACTATACAAGAAGCTGTCGAGATGGCTAGTGAGTTAATTGATCAAGTTGAATAGTGAGGGAAGACTCCTGCCTCAAATGAGACTAAAACTCATGATAATAAGAGGAAATGGAACAATAACAATAATTCAGGGAAGAATTACAATCAACAGCCCTTTAAGAAACAGGATACTGCTAAGAATAATGCTGTAACCTCAAGTGCTAATTCTGGTTATAAGGGAAAGTTCCCGTTGTGTGTTAAGTGTAATAGGCATCATCCGGGGGATTGTTTGAAAAAGTGTGATAAGTGCAAGAGGAATGGACACTTGGCTGCCGAGTGTAAAACTGGTACGAATATGTGTTATGGGTGTGGAAAAGAAGGTCATTTTCGGAAGGATTGCCCAACTGCTAGTAAGGCTAATGAACCTGCGAGAGGAAGAGCTTTCAACATTAACTCCAGTGAAGCTCGTGATGATCCTAAGCTAGTCACGGGTATGTTTCTTCTCGATAATCAACATGTTTATGTACTTTTCAATTCCGGAGCTGATAGAAGCTTTGTGTCTAGAGATTTTTGCCATAATCTTAAGAATATTGTTTCATCCTTAGAGAACTTATATTCTATAGAGCTAGGAAAAGGTAATCTAATGAGTGCTGATAAGGTTTACCGTGATTGTATTTTGACTTTGGCTGGAATGTCATTTAAGATAGATGTTATACCGATCAAGCTAGGAAGTTTTGATCTTGTGGTTGGAATGGACTGGTTAGCCAAGAATAAAGCCGACATTGTTTGTCATCAGAAAGCGATTCGCATTCCTGTTGCTGAAGGTGAACCTTTAATGGTGTATGGAGAGCGAAACAATATGCCGTTACATTTCATTAATTGTTTGGAGGTGCAGAAACACATGAGAAAAGGTTGTCTTGCTATGCTGGTTTATGTAAGCAAAACTGAATCGGAAGGTAAGAGACTTGAAGATGTGCCCATTGTTAGAGAATTTCCCGATGTTTTTCCAGATGAGTTACCCAGATTACCTTCGCCTAGAGATGTAGAATTCCATATTGATTTAGTTCCCGGAGCGGCACCTGTAGCGCGTGCACCGTATAGACTTGCACCACCCGAACTGCAAGAGTTATCTAGTCAACTGCAAGAGCTTTTAGATAAAGGATTCATTTGACCGAGCTCGTCACCATGGGAAGCTCCAGTACTATTTGTGAAGAAGAAGGATGGATCTATGAGAATCTGTATCAATTATAGAGAGTTGAATAAGTTGACTATCAAGAATAGATATCCGTTGTCGAGGATTGATAACTTGTTTGATCAATTGCAAGGATCAGCATGTTATTCAAAGATCGATCTAAGGTCAGGTTATCACCAGATGAGAGTGAAGGAAGCGGAAATACCAAAGACAGCGTTTAGGACACACTATGGTCATCATGAATTTACCGTAATGCCGTTTGGATTGACGAACGCACCGGCTGTGTTCATGGATCTCATGAACCGTGTGTGTAAGCCATATCTAGACAAGTTTGTTATTGTGTTCATCGATAATATTCTGGTGTATTCCAAGAGTGAGGAAGAACATGAACAACATCTCTGTTTGTTACTAGAGATGCTCAGGAAGGAGCAGTTGTACGCGAAATTTTTGAAATGTGACTTTTGGTTGCGAGAAGTGCAATTTTTGGGTCATATCGTCGGAGTCAATGGTATCCAAGTTGATCCTGCGAAGATAGAGACAATGAAGAAATGGGAGACTCCTAAGTCGCCAACACAGATACGACAATTTTTAGGTCTTGTGGGTTATTATAGGAGATTCATTGAGGGATTTTCTACTATTGCCCGACCGTTAACAGCATTGACTCACAAGGGTAAGAAGTATGAATGGACAAAGTTGCATGAAGCTGCATTCCAGTTGTTAAAGTAGAAGTTAATGACTGTGCCTATTTTGTCTTTACCTGAAGGAACCGAGGATTTTGTAGTTTACTGCGATGCTTCATGACAAGGTTATGGTTGCGTGTTGATGCAACGTACGAAAGTGATTGCTTATGCATCCCGACAATTGAAGATACACGAGTTAAACTATACGACTCACAATCTAGAACTTGGTGCTGTAATTTTCGCACTGAAGATGTGGAGACATTATCTGTATGGTACGAAGTTCACTGTATTCACTGATCACAAGAGTCTGCAGCATATTTTCAATCAGAAACAGCTTAATATGAGACACAGACGTTGGATTGAATTGTTAAACGATTACGATTGCGACATTAGCTATCATCCCGGTAAAGCTAATGTAGTGGCAGATGCTTTGAGTAGGAAGGAGAGAGTTAAGCCTATTCGAGTTCGAGCATTGAACTTGACTATTCAAAGGAACCTTACTTCTCAGATACGTGATGCACAGGTAGAGGCGTTGAAAGAAGAGAACGTTGCTACTGAATAACTTCGAGGAATTGATAAGAGGTTTGTCACTCGAGACGATGGAACCCGGTATTTTATCGACAGAATATGGGTACCGAATTTTGGCAGATTAAGGGAACTAGTGCTAGAAGAGGCACATAAGACAAGGTATTCTATTCATCCTGGATCCGATAAGATGTACCAAGATCTTAAGGCACTGTATTGGTGGCCTAATATGAAGGCGAAATTCGCTACCTATGTTGGTAAATGCTTAACTTGTGCTAAAGTTAAGGCAGAGCATCAGAAGCCGTCAGGTTTGCTGACACAACCCGAGATTCCTCAATGGAAGTGGGAGAATATTACGATGGATTTTATTACTAAGTTGCCTAAAATGGTAGGAGGTTATGACACGATATGGGTTATCGTGGATCGTCTTACGAAGTCTGCTCATTTTCTACCGATTAAGGAAACGGATAAGATGGAGATGTTGGCACAGATTTACTTAAAGGAAGTAGTTTCTCGACATGGAGTGCCACTATCTATTATTTCCGATAGAGACAGTAGATTTACATCTAGATTTTGGCAAGCTTTGCAAGATGCCATGGGAACTCGTTTAGACATGAGTACAACCTATCATCCGCAGAATGATGGGCAAAGTGAGAGGACAATTCAGACATTAGAAGACATGTTAAGAGCATGTGTGATTGATTTTGGAATTGGATGGGATAGACATCTACCGTTAGTAGAGTTTTCCTACAACAATAGTTATCACGCAAGTATAAAGCCAGCGCCTTTCGAAGCACTGTATGGCAGAAAGTGCAGATCACCTTTATGTTGGACTGAGTTAGGAGATAGTCAGTTAACTGGTCCGGAGATTGTACATGAGACGACTGAGAAAATCGTGCAGATTCGAGAAAGAATGAAAATAGCACGAGATCGACAAAAGAGCTATGCATATCTTAAAAGGAAAGATTTGAAATTTCAGGTTGGAGACAAGGTTATGCTCAAAGTGTCACCCTGGAAGGGTATAGTGCGCTTTGGAAAGAGAGGAAAGTTAAGTCCGAGGTATATTGGACCGTTTGAGATTACCGAACGAATTGGACCGGTAGCGTATAGATTGAAACTACCACAAGAACTTAGCGAGATTCACAATACTTTTCATGTTTCCATTTTGAAGAGGTGTTTATCAGATGAAAGTTTGGTGATTCCTTTAGATGAAGTGCAAGTAGATCCTAAGCTTAATTTCATTGAAGAACCTGCTGATATTATGGATCGCGAGATTAAGCAACTAAAGCAAAGCAGAATTCCATTGGTTAAGGTTAGATGGAATGCCCGAAGAGGACCGGAATTCACGTGGGAGCGTGAAGATCAGATGAGACTTAAGTATCCACAACTGTTTCCCGAGGAGATGACTACGGCGAATGACCACTAAAATTTCGGGACGAAATTTTTCATAACAGGTGGGTAATGTAACAACCCGACTTTTTCCGTTTACTATCGTTACTTCTCCGTTAAGTATTTAACGGTGATTATTTAAACTTTGTGTATTTAATTAAATTAAATACATACCTAATAGAAGAATTTTTGAATTAATATGTTATATTAATTTACGATTTATTTCGGTTAGCGAAAGAATTAGAAAACGTTACGATAAGGTTAATCGCCTAGAAGACTTTTCAGTTTACGGAACTCAGGAAAACGACACAATAATTATTTTTGATAATTATTGACTTTAAGGAAATTATTATTTTTAATTTATTATTAGTTTAATGAATTAAACTCGGTGATTGCGTTTCAACGACTAGTTAACGTCCCGGAGACCCGGTACGGTTAACGGCACTCGAAACGAACCACGCGCGTACCAAGAGTTAACGAAAACCGAGCCCGAGACCCCATGAGAAGGCCATTCGGCCGACCCCCCTAGTGGACCCCTTTTGAACTCTTAATTTCTTATTTGGGCTATGTGATTAGTGGTGGATTAGATTAAGGCCCTAAACTAGAAGTATAAAAGGAAAAGGAAACTTGTAAACCCTCCCCATTTGTTTTCTTGGCCGAGATTTTGCTCCCCTCTCCCCCTTGTTGGCCTTCGACATCACCCCCACCATAACCACCATCATCACTCAAAATTAGGACAAGTTTTGAAGATCAAAGTTGCTCGTTACATCGTTCTACATCTAGTATTGTTGATTGATTGTGTTAGAAAGGTATAATTGTAAACCCTAATCTCTATAAATCAGTTTTTTGATCAATTACATAGTGTATTAGAGTCTAGTGCTCAATTAATGGTGTCTAGTGTTGTTAATTGTTGATTGATTGCGTAATTAACGTTGTTTGATTGAAAAACGAATTTATTTATTGATGATCTGATTAAGTTGACATGAAATCTGACTTTGTAATATGTTTAATTAGAAATATATCGAAAAGTTATTAATTTTAGACTCCGATTTTGTGTGATTTCGTTATCGTATGATCAAGATGTGCTTAATCGAAGTTTTCGATTAGGTTTTACATGAAATCCGAATTATCTGAGTTGCATGCTTTGTGTTTTAGCTTATGAAAGTTATGCTACTGTAATCCTTGTAAAAAGTTATGCAATTTAGACTAAAGATTTGCGTTAAAAGGTTATATGAAGCTTCCGATATGATCAAACGAAGTTTTGGTTCGTAAATAATGCTGAATCTGTTTTTAAGTTTACATAAAAATTTCTAGAATGAACTAGGTATTGATTTAGACTTTGAACTTCTGGAATATGTTATTTTATATGTTAATTGACATGTTTCATTTGTATGAGAACTTGAGAGAACGTGATTTTCCATGAGATATATGTTCGTCTAAATGATATGTCCGATTGAAGTTTAGAAACTGATGAGTCTGTAATGTTTTGCAAATCTGTACGAATTGGCCAAAGTAATGTTTTTGGTTATTTTATCACTTAAATTTTGAGATGTCTTGAGATGACACCAATTGGCCGTTCATCAATATCTATTTTCTATATTTTATGAAAAATGTTTTAAAACTGATGTGCGAGCAGAATTTTCTGTAATGAACCTGAACTTGAGCCTTTCTGATATTGGACTTTTAATTATCGTATCAGGCTTTTGCCAGACTTTTTGGAATTTATTTGAAGTCTAGTTATGATCTGGAGTTGATCATAATTTTATTAATTACGTGTTATGTGCTATGAGTGTATCTCTTTACGACGTATGATTTTCGAAGGTTTACTTTAAGATGCGGGAAATGCGATTTACTAAATTACGAGCGATAACATGTTATATGACTTAAGTATGATTCGTTGACTATGTTTGCATGACATACTGAGATGTTTGACTTTAGTTGACCTATTTGACCGAGTTGACTTTTGGTTTGACTTTGGTTGACTTTTGTTGGCTTGCTTGGATTAGTTGACTTTTACTTGGTTGTTGAGTCAGTCTGAGCACTAGAACTTTACGTACACTATGGGTTGACTAATTTTGACCTATTAGTGTATACTTAAGATGATTTACTTTATTAGGTTGCGTTATTCAGGTCGAAAGTTTCGACAACAGTACGATTTGCTAAGATCTTTACGAGTGCTTTTGCTAAGGTGAGTCTACAGTCCCTACTACGTTTTTACAGGGATGAGATGCATGCTTTTTACAAATGTTTTACGTGTTTGGAACAAGTAACTTACTAAGAATATACATATGAGTTCATATCAAAAATCCCTTAGCTTGATTATATTAATTACTTTGTAAGCTCGACTTATAGGGACGGTACCGTTAGGTTTGACAAACCTCACCGCAACGTTAAACAGGTGCTTATTGTAGTGACCCGAACTTTTCCATGTTTATATATATTAATTGAGATTGATAGTTACATGATTAATTGTTTCCAACATGTTAAGCAATCAAACTTGTTAAGACTTGATTAATTGAAATATGTTTCATATAGACAATTGACCACCCAAGTTGACCGGTGATTCACGAACGTTAAAACTTGTAAAAACTATATGATGACATATATATGGATATATATATATAGTTAACATGATACAATGATAAGTAAACATATCATAAAGTATATTAACAATGAACTACATATGTAAAAACAAGACTACTAACTTAATGATTTTTAAACGAGACATATATGTAACGATTATCATTGTAAAGACATTTAATGTATATATATCATATTAAGAGATATTCATACATGATAATATCATGATAATATAATAATTTAAAATCTCATTTGATATTATAAACATTGGGTTAACAACATTTAACAAGATCGTTAACCTAAAGGTTTCAAAACAACACTTACATGTAACGACTAACGATGACTTAACGACTCAGTTAAAATGTATATACATGTAGTGTTTTAATATGTATTTATACACTTTTGAAAGACTTCAATACACTTATCAAAATACTTCTACTTAACAAAAATGCTTACAATTACATCCTCGTTCAGTTTCATCAACAATTCTACTTGTATGCACCCGTATTCGTACTCGTACAATACATAGCTTTTAGATGTATGTACTATTGGTATATACACTCCAATGATCAGCTCTTAGCAGCCCATGTGAGTCACCTAACACATGTGGGAACCATCATTTGGCAACTAGCATGAAATATCTCATAAAATTACAAAAATATGAGTAATCATTCATGACTTATTTACATGAAAACAAAATTACATATCCTTTATATCTAATCCATACACCAACTACCAAAAACACCTACAAACACTTTCATTCTTCAATTTTCTTCATCTAATTGATCTCTCTCAAGTTCTATCTTCAAGTTCTAAGTGTTCTTCATATATTCTACAAGTTCTAGTTACATAAAATCAAGAATACTTTCAAGTTTGCTAGCTCACTTCCAATCTTGTAAGGTGATCATCCAACCTCAAGAAATCTTTGTTTCTTAGAGTAGGTTATCATTCTAATATAAGGTAATAATCATATTCAAACTTTGGTTCAATTTCTATAACTATAACAATCTTATTTCAAGTGATGATCTTACTTGAACTTGTTTTCGTGTCATGATTCTGCTTCAAGAACTTCGAGCCATCCAAGGATCCGTTGAAGCTAGATCCATTTTTCTCTTTTCCAGTAGGTTTATCCAAGGAACTTAAGGTAGTAATGATGTTCATAACATCATTCGATTCATACATATAAAGCTATCTTATTCGAAGGTTTAAACTTGTAATCACTAGAACATAGTTTAGTTAATTCTAAACTTGTTCGCAAACAAAAGTTAATCCTTCTAACTTGACTTTTAAAATCAACTAAACACATGTTCTATATCTATATGATATGCTAACTTAATGATTTAAAACCTGGAAACACGAAAAACACCGTAAAACCGGATTTACGCCGTCGTAGTAACACCGCGGGCTGTTTTGGGTTAGTTAATTAAAAACTATGATAAACTTTGAGAAAATGATTTTTATTATGAACATGAAACTATATCCAAAAATTATGGTTAAACTCAAAGTGGAAGTATGTTTTCTAAAATGGTCATCTAGACGTCGTTCTTTCGACTGAAATGACTACCTTTACAAAAACGACTTGTAACTTATTTTTTCGACTATAAACCTATACTTTTTCTGTTTAGATTCATAAAATAGAGTTCAATATGAAACCATAGCAATTTGATTCACTCAAAACGGATTTAAAATGAAGAAGTTATGGGTAAAACAAGATTGGATAATTTTTCTCATTTTAGCTACGTGAAAATTGGTAACAAATCTATTCCAACCATAACTTAATCAACTTGTATTGTATATTATGTAATCTTGAGATACCATAGACACGTATACAATGTTTCGACCTATCATGTCGATACATCTATATATATATTTCGGAACAACCATAGACACTCTATATGTGAATGTTGGAGTTAGCTATACAGGGTTGAGGTTGATTCCAAAATATATATAGTTTGAGTTGTGATCAATACTGAGATATGTATACACTGGGTCGTGGATTGATTCAAGATAATATTTATCGATTTATTTCTGTACATCTAACTGTGGACAACTAGTTGTAGGTTACTAACAAGGACAGCTGACTTAATAAACTTAAAACATCAAAATATATTAAAATTGTTGTAAATATATTTTGAACATACTTTGATATATATGTATATATTGTTATAGGTTCGTGAATCAACCAGTGGCCAAGTCTTACTTCCCGACGAAGTAAAAATCTGTGAAAGTGAGTTTCATTTGCCCTTTTTATTCATTACATTTTTGGGCTGAGAATACATGCAAATGCTTTATTATCTGTTTTACAATATTTATATGTTTGAGTTTCATTTGCCTTTTTACCTTTTATATTTTTGGGCTGAGAATATATGCGCAATTTTTATAAATGTTTTACGAAATAGACACAAGTAATCGAAACTACATTATATGGTTGAATTATCGAAATCGAATATGCCCCTTTTTATTAAGTCTGGTAATCTAAGAATTAGGGAACAGACACCCTAATTGACGCGAACTCTAAAGATAGATCTATTGGGCCTAACAAACCCCATCCAAAGTACCGGATGCTTTAGTACTTCGAAATTTATATCATATCCGAAGGGTGTCCCGGAATGATGGGGATATTCTTATATATGCATCTTGTTAATGTCGGTTACCAGGTGTTCACCATATGAATGATTTTTATCTCTATGTATGGGATGTGTATTGAAATATGAAATCTTGTGGTCTATTATTATGATTTGATATATATAGGTTAAACCTATAACTCACCAACATTTTTGTTGACGTTTTAAGCATGTTTATTCTCAGGTGATTATTAAGAGCTTCCGCTGTCGCATACTTAAATAAGGACGAGATTTGGAGTCCATGCTTGTATGATATTGTGTAAAAACTGCATTCAAGAAACTTATTTTGTTGTAACATATTTGTATTGTAACCCATTATGTAATGGTCGTGTGTAAACAGGATATTTTAGATTATCATTATTTGATAATCTACGTAAAGCTTTTTAAACCTTTATTGATGAAATAAAGGTTATGGTTTGTTTTAAAATGAATGCAGTCTTTGAAAAACGTCTCATATAGAGGTCAAAACCTCGCAACGAAATCAATTAATATGGAACGTTTTTAATCAATAAGAACGGGACATTACAGTTGGTATCCGAGCGTTGGTCTTAGAGAACCAGAATTTGGCATTAGTGTGTCTTATCGAGTTTGTTAGGATGCATTAGTGAGTCTGGACTTCGACCGTGTTTACTTGAAAAATGATTGCTTAACAAATTTTGTTGGAAACTATATATTTTTAACATGTGAATATTATGTGATATATTAATCTCTTAACGCGTTCGATATTATGTGATAGATGTCTACCTCTAGAACAAGTCCCATTGACTCACCTAATAATAATGAAGAGTCAAATGTAAATTGGAATGATTCGTGGACTGATTCACAAGTTCCCGAAGAGGAACCGGAAGAAGAGTCGGAACCGGAAGAAGAATCGGAACCGGAAGAAGAATCGGAACCGGAAGAAGAATCGGAACCGGATGAAGAAATAGAACCGGTGGGGGAAATAATAAAACGGTTAAGTAAAAGAAAATCCTCAACCAACCGACCAAGGTTAATTATGGTCAATGGTGTTTCCGCCAAGGAAGCAAAATATTGGGAGGATTACCAATTCTCCGATGAATCGGATTCCGACGAGAATTCCGATGATGTTATAGAAATTACCCCAACTGAATTTAAAAAGGCAAAAGAAAATAATAAGGGAAAGGGCATAAAAATAGAGAAATCTAATTCCAACCCCGATGAACTTTATATGTATCGTCAACCCCCGAAGTCCTTAAGTTGTAACAATGACCCGGGAACCTCTAAACCACCAGGTTTTTCTAAACCAATGTGGAAAACGACGGCTCGTATTAGGGGAACATCATATATCCCTAGAAACTTGGCAAAACGAACCAAAACCGAAGAAGAAGAAACAAGCGAGTCGGAATAAGATAGTTGTATTCGTGTGGTGTAATATATGTAATATAGTGTGCTTATGCTTTATGATATATGTAAAAATTGCTTGTATTAATAAGTATTTTTTTTTTATGAATCTAACTCTTGTCTATTTTACAGTATAAAAACACAAAATGGATAGACAACCCAATATTTTAAGAGACCTACCCGGAGACATGATTGATGAAATCTTGTCTAGAGTCGGTCAGAATTCTTCGGCACAACTATTTAAGGCGAGATCAGTTTGTAAGACATTCGAAGAACGTTCCAAGAATGCCTTGGTTTATAAAAGGCTTTCGTTCAAAAGATGGGGGATATCACATTGGGAAATCCATAAGTTACGATGTGTTTACTTTGACGCATATATTGCGGGGAACCCAAATGCTATTTTACGCAATGGGTTAAGAAATTATTTTGACTCAATATATCCGAATATTGGACTTCGTGATTTAGAAAAAGCGGCTAACATGCAACATAAAGAAGCATGTTATGCTTACGGATTAGTAATGTTCGCTTCTCACCAAAGTGAGAACAAGAACATCGGGCTACAACTATTAAACAAAACATTCCCACAAGTGACGGAGTTGGTAATAGGGGTAAGAAATGAGGTTTTTAGATTGTTACGGGACTGTTGGACATTACGTAACCCTCGTCCCTTTAACGACATTACAACACGCTGTCTTATCAACGGCCATAACGGTTATGTTCCACAAGACCAAGGATGGGAAGTAATCCTAGTAAAACCAGAATGCATGACTTGTTTCTGGACGTATGAATTACGTATCTTTATTGCCTTGGCTGAATGACTTGTGTACTAGCTAGAATTATCTTCACAACCATCTTGTATCAAATTTATTGTGTGCTATATTTCATGCTATATGTAAAATAAGCGGTATTGTAAGTTTGTAAAATATTGTGTAAAAGTTTCAACGCGAAATATTATTATAATCAGTTTTTCATATAGAATTGTAGTAGTTGAATTGTATATTAGCTACTAAGTATGAACTTAACGGGTAGGTACTACCCGAATTTAAATTTATAAAACGCTAATATGAAGAAAAAGCTTTTATAAATGAGTTCATATTATGCTACGAAATACTATTAACTACTCTTAATATTCTGTATGATTAACTTGTTCCATTTGACTATTTTGAAGGAAATGGCACCGACTACTCGACACACCGTGAATATGAATGAAGAGGAATTCCGTACTTTTCTAGCTTCAAACATAGCCGCAGTACAGGCCGCGCTACATACCAACAATAACCTTGGATCTAGTAGTACAGGAAATCGTGTAGGATGCACCTACAAAGAATTCACTGCCTGCAAACCTTTGGAATTTAATGGAACCGAAGGACCGATCGGATTGAAACGGTGGACCGAGAAGGTCGAATCGGTGTTTGCCATAAGTAAGTGTACTGAAGAGGACAAAGTGAAGTACGCTACACATACCTTCACAGGTTCTGTGTTAACATGGTGGAATACCTATCTAGAGCAAGTGGGACAAGACGATGCGTACGCACTACCGTGGTCAGCATTCAAGCACTTGATGAACGAGAAGTACCGTCCCAGAACCGAGGTCAATAAGCTCAAGATAGAACTTAGAGGGTTACGAACCCAAGGATTTGATATTACCACGTACGAAAGACGATTCACAGAATTGTGCCTATTGTGTCCGGGTGCATTCGAAGATGAGGAAGAGAAGATCGGCGCGTTTGTGAAAGGATTACCGGAATGAATCCAAGAAGATATAAGTTCACACGAGCCCGCCTCCATACAACAGGAATGTAGAATGGCTCACAAACTAGTGAACCAGATTGAAGAAAGAATTAAAGAACAGACTGCTGAAGAGGCCAATGTGAAGCAAGTCAAAAGAAAGTGGGAGGAAAACGGTGATAAGAATCACCAATACAACAACAACAGCATTTACAACAATAATCGCAACAATTATCCCAACAATCGCAACATCAATCGCAACTACAACAAACGGCCCAACAACAACAACAACAACAACAGCAACTACAACAATCATCCCAACAACAATAATAACCGTAACAACAACAACAATCAGAAGCAGCTATGCCAAAGGTGTGAAAAGTATCACTCGGAGTTCTGCACCAAATTTTGCAACAAGTGTAAAAGAAATGGTCATAGCGCGGCAAAGTGTGAGGTCTACGGACCAGGGATTAATAGAACGAAAGGAACAAATGGTGTCGAAACGAGTAATGGCGGAGCAAGTAGTGTCGGAGCAAGTTATGCCAATGTAGTTTGTTATAAATGTGGAAAACCGGGCCACATTATTAGAAATTGCCCGAACCAGGAGAACACGAATGGACAAGGCCGCAGAAGAGTTTTTAATATTAATGCGGCAGAGGCACAGGAAGACCCGGAGCTTGTTACGGGTACGTTTCTTATTGACAATAAATCTGCTTACGTTTTATTTGATTCGGGTGCGGATAGAAGCTATATGAGTAGAGATTTTTGTGCTAAATTAAGTTGTCCATTGACGCCTTTGGATAGTAAATTTTTACTCGAATTAGAAAATGGTAAATTAATTTCAGCAGATAATATATGTCGGAATCAAGAAATTAAACTGGTTAGCGAAACATTTAAGATTGATTTGATACCAGTAGAGTTAGGGAGTTTTGATGTGATAATCGGTATGGACTGGTTGAAAGAAGTGAAAGCAGAGATCGTTTGTTACAAAAATGTAATTCGCATTATATGAAAAAAAAGAAAACCCTTAATGGTGTACGGAGAAAAGGGCAACACGAAACTACATCTTATTAGTAATTTGAAGGCACAAAAACTAATAAGAAAAGGTTGCTATGCTGTTCTAGCACACGTCGAGAAAGTACAAACTGAAGAAAAGAGCATCAATGATGTTCCCATTGCAAAAGAATTTCCCGATGTATTTCCAAAAGAATTACCGGGATTACCCCCACATCGATCCGTTGAATTTCAAATAGATCTTGTACCAGGAGCTGCACCAATAGCTCGTGCTCCTTACAGACTCGCACCCAGCGAGATGAAAGAACTGCAAAGCCAATTACAAGAACTTTTAGAGCGTGGTTTCATTCGACCAAGCACATCACCGTGGGGAGCTCCTGTTTTGTTTGTCAAGAAGAAAGATGGTACATTCAGGTTGTGTATCGACTACCGAGAGTTGAACAAACTTACCATCAAGAACCGCTACCCACTACCGAGAATCGACGACTTATTTGATCAACTACAAGGCTCATCTGTTTATTCAAAGATTGACTTACGTTCTGGGTATCATCAAATGCGGGTGAAAGAAGATGATATTCCAAAGACTGCTTTCAGAACACGTTACGGTCATTACGAGTTTATGGTCATGCCGTTTGGTTTAACTAATGCACCAGCTGTGTTCATGGACCTTATGAACCGAGTGTGTGGACCATACCTTGACAAGTTTGTCATTGTTTTCATTGATGACATACTTATTTACTCAAAGAATGACCAAGAACACGGTGAACATTTGAGAAAGGTGTTAGAAGTATTGAGGAAGGAAGAATTGTACGCTAAGTTTTCAAAGTGTGCATTTTGGTTGGAAGAAGTTCAATTCCTCGGTCACATAGTGAACAAAGAAGGTATTAAGGTGGATCCGGCAAAGATAGAAACTGTTAAAAAGTGGGAAACCCCGAAAACTCCGAAACATATACGCCAGTTTTTAGGACTAGCTGGTTACTACAGAAGGTTCATCCAAGACTTTTCCAGAATAGCAAAACCCTTGACTGCATTAACGCATAAAGGGAAGAAATTTGAATGGAATGATGAACAAGAGAAAGCGTTTCAGTTATTGAAGAAAAAGCTAACTACGGCACCTATATTGTCATTGCCTGAAGGGAATGATGATTTTGTGATTTATTGTGATGCATCAAAGCAAGGTCTCGGTTGTGTATTAATGCAACGAACGAAGGTGATTGCTTATGCGTCTAGACAATTGAAGATTCACGAACAAAATTATACGACGCATGATTTGGAATTAGGTGCGGTTGTTTTTGCATTAAAGACTTGGAGGCACTACTTATATGGGGTCAAAAGTATTATATATACCGACCACAAAAGTCTTCAACACATATTTAATCAGAAACAACTGAATATGAGGCAGCGTAGGTGGATTGAATTATTGAATGATTACGACTTTGAGATTCGTTACCACCCGGGGAAGGCAAATGTGGTAGCCGATGCCTTGAGCAGGAAGGACAGAGAACCCATTCGAGTAAAATCTATGAATATAATGATTCATAATAACCTTACTACTCAAATAAAGGAGGCGCAACAAGGAGTTTTAAAAGAGGGAAATTTAAAGGATGAAATACCCAAAGGATCGGAGAAGCATCTTAATATTCGGGAAGACGGAACCCGGTATAGGGCTGAAAGGATTTGGGTACCAAAATTTGGAGATATGAGAGAAATGGTACTTAGAGAAGCTCATAAAACCAGATACTCAATACATCCTGGAACGGGGAAGATGTACAAGGATCTTAAAAAACATTTTTGGTGGCCGGGTATGAAAGCCGATGTTGCTAAATACGTAGGAGAATGTTTGACGTGTTCAAAGGTCAAAGTTGAGCATCAGAAACCATCAGGTCTACTTCAACAACCCGAAATCCCGGAATGGAAATGGGAAAACATTACCATGGATTTCATCACTAAATTACCAAGGACTGCAAGTGGTTTTGATACCATTTGGGTAATAGTTGATCGTCTCACCAAATCAGCACACTTCCTGCCAATAAGAGAAGATGACAAGATGGAGAAGTTAGCACGACTGCATTTGAAGGAAGTCATCTCCATACATGGAATACCAATCTCTATTATCTCTGATAGGGATGGCAGATTTATTTCAAGATTCTGGCAGACATTACAGCAAGCATTAGGAACTCGTCTAGACATGAGTACTGCCTATCATCTACAAACTGATGGGCAGAGTGAAAGGACGATACAAACGCTTGAAGACATGCTACGAGCATGTGTTATTGATTTCGGAAACAGTTGGGATCGACATCTACCGTTAGCAGAATTTTCCTACAACAACAGCTACCATTCAAGCATTGAGATGGCGCCGTTTGAAGCACTTTATGGTAGAAAGTGCAGGTCTCCAATTTGTTGGAGTGAAGTGGGGGATAAACATATTACGGGTCCGGAGATTATACATGAAACTACCGAGAAGATCATCCAAATTCAACAACGGTTGAAAACCGCCCAAAGTCGACAAAAGAGCTACGCTGACATTAAAAGAAAAGATATAGAATTTGAAATTGGAGAGATGGTCATGCTTAAAGTTGCACCTTGGAAAGGCGTTGTTCGATTTGGTAAACGAGGAAAATTAAATCTAAGGTATATTGGACCATTCAAGATTATTGATCGTGTCGGACCAGTAGCTTACCGACTTGAGTTACCTCAACAACTCACGACTGTACATAACACTTTCCACGTCTCGAATTTTAAGAAATGTTTTGCTAAAGAAGATCTCACTATTCCATTAGATGAAATCCAAATCAACGAAAAACTTCAATTCATCGAAAAACCCGTCAAAATAATGGATCGTGAGGTTAAAAGACTTAAGCAAAAAAAGATACCAATTGTTAAGGTTCGATGGAATGCTCGTAGAGGACCCAAGTTCACCTGGGAGCGTGAAGATCAGATGAAGAAGAAATACCCGCATCTATTTCCAGAAGATTCGTCAACACCTTCAACAGCTTAAAATTTCGGGACGAAATTTATTTAACGGGTAGGTACTGTAGTGACCCGAACTTTTCCATGTTTATATATATTAATTGAGATTGATATTTACATGATTAAATGTTTCCAACATGTTAAGCAATCAAACTTGTTAAGACTTGATTAATTGAAATATGTTTCATATAGACAATTGACCACCCAAGTTGACCGGTGATTCACGAACGTTAAAACTTGTAAAAACTATATGATGACATATATATGGATATATATATAGTTAACATGATACTATGATAAGTAAACATATCATAAAGTATATTAACAATGAACTACATATGTAAAAACAAAACTACTAACTTAATGATTTTTAAACGAGACATATATGTAACGATTATCGTTGTAAAGACATTTAATGTATATATATCATATTAAGAGATATTCATACATGATAATATCATGATAATATAATAATTTAAAATCTCATTTGATATTATAAACATTGGGTTAACAACATTTAACAAGATCGTTAACCTAAAGGTTTCAAAACAACACTTACATGTAACGACTAACGATGACTTAACGACTCAGTTAAAATGTATATACATGTAGTGTTTTAATATGTATTTATACACTTTTAAAAGACTTAAATACACTTATCAAAATACTTCTACTTAACAAAAATGCTTACAATTATATCCTCGTTCAGTTTCATCAACAATTCTACTCGTATGCACCCGTATTCGTACTCGTACAATACACAGCTTTTAGATGTATGTACTATTGGTATATACACTCCAATGATCAGCTCTTAGCAGCCCATGTGAGTCACCTAACACATGTGGGAACTATCATTTGGCAACTAACATGAAATATCTCATAAAATTACAAAAATATGAGTAATCACTCATGACTTATTTACATGAAAACAAAATTACATATCCTTTATATCTAATCCATACACCAACGACCAAAAACACCTACAAACACTTTCATTCTTCAATTTTCTTCATCTAATTGATCTCTCTCAAGTTCTATCTTCAAGTTCTAAGTGTTCTTCATATATTCTACAAGTTCTAGTTACATAAAATCAAGAATACTTTCAAGTTTGCTAGCTCACTTCCAATCTTGTAAGGTGATCATCCAACCTCGAGAAATCTTTGTTTCTTACAGTAGGTTATCTTTCTAATACAAGGTAATAATCATATTCAAACTTTGGTTCAATTTCTATAACTATAACAATCTTATTTCAAGTGATGATCTTACTTGATCTTGTTTTCGTGTCATGATTCTGCTTCAAGAACTTCGAGCCATCCAAGGATCCGTTGAAGCTAGATCCATTTTTCTCTTTTCCAGTAGGTTTATCCAAGGAACTTAAGGTAGTAATGATGTTCATAACATCATTCGATTCATACATATAAAGCTATCTTATTCGAAGGTTTAAACTTGTAATCACTAGAACATAGTTTAGTTAATTCTAAACTTGTTCGCAAACAAAAGTTAATCCTTCTAAATTGACTTTTAAAATCAACAAAACACATGTTCTATATCTATATGATATGCTAACTTAATGATTTAAAACCTGGAAACACGAAAAACACCGTAAAATCGGATTTACGCCGTCGTAGTAACACCGCGGGCTGTTTTGGGTTAGTTAATTAAAAACTATGATAAAATTTGATTTTTAAAGTTGTTATTCTGAAAAAATGATTTTTATTATGAACATGAAACTATATCCAAAAATTATGGTTAAACTCAAAGTGAAAGTATGTTTTCTAAAATGGTCATCTAGACGTCGTTCTTTCGACTGAAATGACTACCTTTACAAAAATGACTTGTAACATATTTTTCCGACTATAAACCAAAAATTTTTCTGTTTAGATTCATAAAATAGAGTTCAATATGAAACCATAGAAATTTGATTCACTCAAAACGGATTTAAAATGAAGAAGTTATGGGTAAAACAAGATTGAATAATTTTTCTCATTTTAGCTACGTGAAAATTGGTAACAAATCTATTCCAACCATAACTTAATCAACTTGTATTGTATATTATGTAATCTTGAGATACCATAGACACGTATGCAATGTTTCGACCTATCATGTCGACACATCTATATATATTTCGGAAAAACCGTAGACACTCTATATGTGAATATTGGAGTTAGCTATACAGGGTTGAGGTTGATTCCAAAATATATATAGTTTGAGTTGTGATCAATACTGAGATACGTATACACTGGGTCGTGGATTGATTCAAGATAATATTTATCGATTTATTTCTGTACATCTAACTGTGGACAACTAGTTGTAGGTTACTAACGAGGACAGCTGACTTAATAAACTTAAAACATCAAAATATATTAAAAGTGTTGTAAATATATTTTGAACATACTTTGATATATATGTATATATTGTTATAGGTTCTTGAATCAACCAGTGGCCAAGTCTTACTTCCCGACGAAGTAAAAATCTGTGAAAGTGAGTTTCATTTGCCCTTTTTATTCATTACATTTTTGGGCTAAGAATACATGCAAATGCTTTATTATCTGTTTTACAATATTTATATGTTTGAGTTTCATTTGCCTTTTTACCTTTTATATTTTTGGGCTGAGAATACATGCGCAATTTTTATAAATGTTTTACGAAATAGACACAAGTAATCGAAACTACATTATATGGTTGAATTATCGAAATCGAATATGCCCCTTTTTATTAAGTCTGGTAATCTAAGAATTAGGGAACAGACACCCTAATTGACGCGAACTCTAAAGATAGATCTATTGGGCCTAACAAACCCCATCCAAAGTACCGGATGCTTTAGTACTTCGAAATTTATATCATATCCGAAGGGTGTCCCGGAATGATGGGGATATTCTTATATATGCATCTTGTTAATGTCGGTTACCAGGTGTTCACCATATGAATGATTTTTATCTCTATGTATGGGATGTGTATTGAAATATGAAATCTTGTGGTCTATTATTATGATTTGATATATATAGGTTAAACCTATAACTCACCAACATTTTTGTTGACGTTTTAAGCATGTTTATTCTCAGGTGATTATTAAGAGCTTCCGCTGTCGCATACTTAAATAAGGACGAGATTTGGAGTCCATGCTTGTATGATATTGTGTAAAAACTGCATTCAATAAACTTATTTTGTTGTAACATATTTGTATTGTAAACCATTATGTAATGGTCGTGTGTAAACAGGATATTTTAGATTATCATTATTTGATAATCTACGTAAAGCTTTTTAAACCTTTATTGATGAAATAAAGGTTATCGTTTGTTTTAAAATGAATGCAGTCTTTGAAAAACGTCTCATATAGAGGTCAAAACCTCGCAACGAAATCAATTAATATGGAACGTTTTTTATCAATAAGAACGGGACATTTCACTTATGTAGTTGTAACACGTACACTTGATCGGTGTATCGCCAGTATAGGGTAAATTAAAGACGTGTGCTCGGCTCACGCAAAGGTTAAAGCTTTATAATCAAGTGCTCATGATAATGTATACTTTTCCAGTGATGTTTTCTAAGAAAATCTTGTGGCCTTACTTATGAAATGATTTACTAAACCTGTAGTTTCACTCAACATTTTCGTTGACGTTTTGCATGTTTCATCTCAGGTACATAGAGCTAGTGCTTCTGCTTTATTTGAAGTTATGTGCTGTTTGCTGCTAGAACTGGACGGCGTCCAGCATGATTTCTATTTTTATTTCAAGAACAAATATTCGCATTTAAACAGTTTTCTCTGATGTTTTGGGTTCATATACTATGGTCATTGATGTCAAAAGTTTCCAGTTACATTTTCTTTAATAAATGACTTTGTTTTCATGGTTAATGCGAATAAATTTTGGAAACGTCTCATATAGAGGGCGTGACCGCTAAACTGTGGGACCAGGAGTTAATATTTCGTTAATGGATTCTGACGGGGTATTACACAAACCCACATCAGCATTATCAAATATAGTTTTCTTGCCTCCTGAGAATTTTGTATCATCTTGAAAATTGCAGCCGTGATATACGTTAATTGAAACGTACTTCGGATCCATGTTTGACATGTGTTTATATAACAGTCAACATGCACTTTTATAACCATAACATAAACCGGCCTTATAAACGGCAGTTTAAGCTTTTACTGTTTGTTAGCTTACCATTTACTGTTTGTCAGCTTACCATTTATTGTTTATCAGCTTTTACTATTTGTTGACAGCTTTTACTGAAACCGGCTATTAGAATGTCGGTTAATGAAACCATAATGTTTGACAGCTTTTACTGAAACCGGCTATCAGAATTCCGGTTTCAATCTTGTCAGCTTTTACTGAAACCGGCTATCATAATGTTGGTTAATCAAACCATACAAGTCTATATAAACACATGTCTATTTGTTATTTTGATTATATCATTCTTTTACTCCACACATATCACTCTTTAACTCCACACCTATGGATCCATGGATTGATGTTTACTACAAGGGTCAGTATTTGGCCGATATGAAGCGGTACACACTCGGGGCGAAAAAACTATTCCCATGGGTTGATGTTAATAGTATGAGTATTTCGAAGTTGTTTGAGTTTATAAAAAAAGTACCCACAGAACACTCAGGAGTGATGTATTTTCACATTACCAAAGAAAAATGTGTGTTTCTAAACGACGAAGAGGAATGGGATGAAATAAGTGTAACGACCTAACCTGTTAAACAACGCAAAACTTTTTTTTTTACATAAAATTGGACAGGCCGGCTTAACCCGCGGTGCAGGTAAACTAGTCGCGGCGCGACTTAACAAAGGCTCAGATGGTCTTGAACCATCAAGACCCTCGACCTCCTGTTTCCCCTTTAGCACGCGGCTCGCCCTTCAGGGTCGCAGCGCGACTCCACCCTGGGACTGATTCTGACTTTGACAAAAATGCACAAG